>NW_026937952.1:0-80756 GCF_032062105.1 Saccostrea cuccullata | reverse complement strand
ACCTAATTAATGTTTCATATTTTTCAGGCCCATGACAGAGTAAACAAAGCAGAAATTCCTCCAGTTCTCTTTGGACCTAAATCCAGCTGATGAAATTCTATCTGTTAAAATAGTGAAAATTTAAGCAAGGAACTTCTGTTAATCAGACAGTGGCATTAAAACCGTTGTGATGAAGTGCGCCAAATCCATTGATGACATACATTATTATGTACATTTTAAAGTTATCTCCCACTTAGATCTAAAATGAAATGGACAGAATTTAAAGTATAAAGTGTATTTCAAGTGATTTGTGTATTGTACATAATTGCATCCCTGCTCTTTTGTACAATCTTACAACTGTTCATGATTATTGTCCATATATAACTTGATTTTATAAAATAAATGAAAACATATATTTTACATTAGTGTGATGTTTGTTTTTAGTATAATGTACTAATAGAGAGATACATGTTTATATGATATTCTGTCCAAGTTATTTTTAGTATACATTTAAAAAAAAAAATACTGTCCCTGACATTTTATTTTTGAGGACATCAACATTCCATGTAAATAGGCAATATTTCTGTTACATGTAGTGTTCTTATTGAAGCTGAATGAAGCATATACAATTCTTAATTGCATTTTCATGAATACTTTAAAAATAGATTTTTTAGAATATCAAACACTTATTGATGACTGGTAAAATTTTCACTGATGTGCCAAGACTAATGAATTGTACTGACAAAAATAGTAATACCGGTGTGTCCCGATTCATTTAATTCTTAATATTTTGAATTGAAATAAAAACATTTCTTTATTTGGATTTAATTCATTTAAAACTTTAATTGGAAAATTCAAATTCCATATTTATAAATCTGCAATAAGAGACTGAATGTGGGGGTAACACATTGTTATGTAGGGTATTTTAGACTGAAGTAAATCATTTAAATACCGGTACACAGAAAAATAAGCTTGTAGCATTTTAAATGCCTGGGAAACACACTTTTTGACATTTTAAAATTATGTTCACTATCCATAGGATTTTAAAACCAGTACAGGGAAGGAAAATGACTCCACCATCAGCATGAATTCATTATAGCGTGTTCGTTATAACCATGTTTACTGTGTAGATATTTCTTCCCTTATATCATGATACTAGACAGTGTAATAAATACATTTTCCTAATTGTTTAAGCCAGTAGTTTAAATCATCCAAAATTGAAATTTACAGTAACATTTTCTATCAGTTTTTCTGTTCTGTCTTAATTAACCGCCTTGGTGAACTGTTCATTTTCTGAAAATTTAGCAAAATCTTATATCATCTTTAGCAAATTTTTCTTCTACCACTCCTTAGAAGCTAATAGTGCTGTATTAAGGCACAATCTATTTGACAAAATAAAGATTACCGGTATTTTATGTTTGTTGTAGAACAACAAAGTACACATGTAAAATTTTAACTTCATGGAAACAATAAAAACAAAATTTCAAGTGTCTAAAAATTACAATTTATTTATACATGTAGTCATAACTAATGAAATTATAATATAAATGAAATTACAAAGTGTCCCATAACATCTTTTAGAATTTTATGAAACAGTGTAATCATGGAATTATTAGATTAATAGTTTTACAATTCATGTCCCATATTAATTCACTCTTTTTCACTTGTATTATATTATGTCAACAGTCAAATAAATATTAAATAAACAGAATCATGGTGTTCGCATGAACAAATGAAGTTTTTTTCTTTATCACCAGTAGTTTCTTTCAACAAATTCACTTTCTAGAATTTTTTTTATTGTAAGTTATAAATCCACCATTACATCATACTGTTCATGTCCTCTACTGTCCCTGCCCTCTACTATTAGGAATGAAGAACACTTATCTTTTTTTAAAAAGCAGAATTTTGTTTGAATCATCAGTCTCCGACATCACTGTAGATTGTTCGGTCCTTTGAATGAAACCATATAAACCGAGTTTCAGTGTCGCAGTTCATGTAGGTGTAGGTACGAAAAAGATCTCTCACTTTTCAAAGGCTTTAGTGCTGAGTACAGGTTAAAATATGCAGCCCTTCACCGGAACGTGTTGGCGTCTTCATATGAATGAATTAGATCTAGATTCTTATGTGCGGTGATGAAGCAACAAACTGTGGACTGTTCATAGCACTCCATTTCTATAAAAGTACAAAGAAGACAAGATTTATTCATTGATGATTGCATCACCTTAACATTATTTTTTTTTAATCTCCCACAATTTTAATTTGGGAAAAACACAAATAATTAAGAAATAAGGTATCATTTTTAAACATCTATCGGGATATAAATACGGGTTGGTCACGAGATTAAATTCCATAAAGCCCGAAGGGCATTATGATGAATTTAATCTCGTACCAAACCGTATTTATAGCTCGATAGATGTTTAAAAATGATACCTTATTACTTATATTTACATTTGTGACTTATTCATACTTTATATTAGCCTGATAGTGACTTTTAGAGTGTGAAATGCATTATTTTTTAAACTCAACGGCAAGTATGTAATCCACTGACCCCGTGTCCACCCTTTATGACGTCATTGAGAAATTACGTCAAACGATTATCTATACGCACATCTACGACCTCTTGTCCCCGTACCAGTATTTATACAGGTATAGATACGCATTCCTTTCCGTAGTGTTTTATAAAGGAAAACAATTGCAAATGTAAATATTTATATATATATAATTATATAGACTTCCTATTGATTAAAGCTTGTGTATTTAATTGAATTGAGATCTTATTTGCAAGGGTATAAATGGATTCAAGTACATTTGAAAAACAAATTCTACATACAAAACTACTTTGTTATACACAATTTTCCACTATGAAGATGCTATTCATCAAACATGGAAAAGAATATGTAGTGAAAAAGTTTTAAAATAAATGTATGCATATTTTCAAGCACAGATTTTCTCCCCTATATATCATAATGATAATTATTAATTTAGCTATTTCAAAATTTGTACACAAATTCATTTATCTGCACATGTTTTTATAAAGTTGTAGAACTTTCGTATTAAAAAAATATTAAAACCAGATTCATTAACATAAAAATGAATTATTTCATTGGATTAATTAATAAGTTTTGTTCAATACACCTGTATGATTAATTGATTGCAGATAATCTCATCAAAAGCACTGCGAGTTTTATTTTCTGACTTCCGTCAATTTAGAGGAAATTCGGATTGAAAAACTTCATAGCATGTGTTATTGTGTATGCCCATAAAACCCTATAGAATTTTGTAGTAATTAGTAATACGCACAATATCATACTTTTATTATATTGTTTAACTGATTTTTCATGCGTAAGCGTAACTACTTACCCCTTTATCACCGATCTCAATATCATCAATCCGTGGCATGGCCTCACCAGTAGACTCCATAGCGTTTGGTGATCAGCTGATTCAGATTTGAAAATATCACGGGGTTATTGCTATCGAATTAATTTGATAATAATCTTAAGATTATATTGGCCAATTTGTCAGCAAGAAATACACTCTTTGTATTTATTTCCGACTGAAATAGGACTGTCTATTTGCGGTTTCGTTTTGTGAAAATCGAATCTGTAGTTTTAGTTAACCAGGATAATCCTGATTTTAAGTAGGTCAATGCTGGTTTTAAAGTAGGTCAATGCTAGTTCTATCCTTTGCTTGCTGATGCTGATCCAAGTAATGCTGTTTTTAGGTCACCTGAGTAAACTCAGGTGACCTATTGCTATCCGTTTTTGTCCGTCGTCGTCCGTCGTCTGTCGTCCGTCGTCCGTCGTGCGTTAACATTTAAACATTTTCAGCTTCTTCTCTGCAACCACTGAACCAATTTCAACCAAATTTGGCATATAGCATCTATGCGTGAAGGGGAACAAAAATTGTGAATTTGGTGGTCCCCGCCCCCCTGGGGCCTGGGGGGTGGGGCAAAAACCACTAAAAATAGTGCAATCTTTAAAAATCTTCTTCTTTACTCCCGGACATCAAGCAGTCAAACTGTTGGTATGATTGTAATCAACATTGAGTCCTCTACCAAAATTGTGAAATTCATGCCCCCAGGGTCAGGGGTTCTGGTGTTAGGGAGGGGCTCTATTGATTATATAGTGAAAATGCAGTAAGTCTTTAAAAATCTTCTTCTCTGCCCCTGGGTATTAAATAAACAAATTAAGTTCATAGTTATGATGAGCAAGAGTGGCTCTACCAAATTTGTGAATTTTATGGCCCCAGGGTCAGGGGTTCTGGTGTTAGGGCGGGGCTCTATATTGATTATATAATGAAAATGCATTAAATCTTTGAAAATCTTCTTCTCTGCTCCTAGGCATTATATACACTAATTCAGTAAATAATTATGATGAGCAAGAGTGCCTTCACCAAAATTGTGAAATTCATGGCCCCAGGGTCAGGGGTTCTGGTGTTAGGGCGGGGCTCTATATTGATTATATAATGAAAATGCATTAAATCTTTGAAAATCTTCTTCTCTGTTCCTAGGCATTATATACACTAATTCAGTAAATAATTATGATGAGCAAGAGTGCCTTCACCAAAATTGTGAAATTCATGGCCCCAGGGTCAGGGGTTCTGGTGTTAGGGCGGGGCTCTATATTGATTATATAATGAAAATGCATTAAATCTTTGAAAATCTTCTTCTCTGCTCCTAGGCATTATATACACTAATTCAGTAAATAATTATGATGAGCAAGAGTGCCTTCACCAAAATTGTGAAATTCATGGCCCCAGGGTCAGGGGTTCTGGTGTTAGGGCGGGGCTCTATATTGATTATATAATGAAAATGCATTAATTCTTTGAAAATCTTCTTCTCTGTTCCTGAGTATTTGATAAACTTACTAAGTACATCATTATGATGAGCAAGAGTGCCTTCACCAAAATTGTGAAATTCATGGCCCCAGGGTCAGGGGTTCTGGTGTTAGAGCAGGGCTCTATTGTTTATATAGTGAAAATGTATTAAATCTTTGAAAATCTTCTTCTCTGCTCCTAGGTTTTAAGTAAACTAACTAAGTAAATAGTTATGATGAACAAGAGTGCCTCTACCAAAATTGCGAAACTCATGGCCCCAGGGTCAGGGGTTCTGGTGTTAGGACGGGGCTCTATTGATTATATAGTGAAAATGCATTAAATCTTTGAAAATCTTCTTCTATGCTCCTAGGTTTTAAATTAACTAATTAAGTACACAGTTATGTTGAGCAAGAGTGCCTCTTCCAAAATTGTGAATGCCTTAGCATCTAGCTTAAAACATGAAACAAATTCAATCATTTGAAAGTTGTTGCATGATGCTCAGGTGACCTATAAGGCCCGTGGGCCTCTTGTTTTAAATGCTGATGCTGATGCTAGCTCTATCCTGATCCTACTTATGCTGATCCTGATGCTGGTTTATGTAACAAAATTAGTTCCCTGTACTGTACATCTAATAACATCCATAGAGGGTCACGTCAGAAATCATTCGGAACAGCTCTAGACTTAATCGCTTCAACGATAAACGATGATTTTGCAGGCGACAATTTAATTGGTTGATTGAATTTGACCTCTGACGTGACTTTCAATGGTATTTTGTTAGATGTTAGTGTAGTGAGTATGCGAGCGGATCTAACATCTAATTTTAATTACATGTAGATTGGAATTTACCTGAACAATAATACAGGAATTTGAAATATAAATCACATTTGCGATGAAAGGCAACATGAATAAAAATGTAAATGTAAGCATATGTAAATTATTATCCTCTTAAAAGTATAGATATATAACATTGTTGCATTTTTTTTTTACATTCTGTCTTAAAGTTTCAAGCACATTGACACTCATTGGAAATCAGTTTTCAATTTGCCGTCACAATAAAACAAATAAATCCATCTAAGTGCTGGTCAGTAACAACATATTTTTATAACTCAGTAAGAAGGTTTATTTTCCCAACAGCATCTTAATCAAGTTCTTCATATGTATCTGTTTTGTCGATGGTTTCAAGTTCAGCATAATCCGATGTGACCCTATTGTGAAAGAAGAAGTTATATTCATACGCATATATATTTTCGGAACCTTGTGTACATTATACAGTTCATGAGAAATTTAAAAGAATATACTTACTTATCTTTGCTGTTACATTCATCTAAAAATAAATAAATATTAAAAAGTTGTACATTTGAGATTTTAATGAAGATTGAAGTAAGAGATTATTTATTCTACCACAATTATTGGCGACTTCAAAGAAATACCGCGGACATTATTCTCCAATAAATCACGAACGTCATCAAAAAATTATCAGATCAGAAAAACGTATCAAACTTGAACAATTCAATTGCATGTTTGGCTGTAGAATGAAATACTTGTTTAGACCACGTCGATGTGTCGTGTTTTGCAGTATAAACACTGTAAATTGCATAAAGTTGCTGATGAATGTCGTTTTTTATAGCTAAGCAGGCTATTCAACGGCCGTATTTTACCAATTACAATAGACATGGTAGAATAGAATTAAAGTCCTTGTTATCATGAATGATGCAGAATACCCTCCTCGGTCTCGAAATGTTGTTTGAAATATAAAAGCCTCGGCTAACACCTCGGCTTTTATCTTTAAAAAAACATTTCTCGACTACCTCGGAGGTTATTCTGCAACGTACCCGAAAACACGGACTTTATTTATTAAATACTCATTCTCTATAAGCATTTGAACACCTTTACATTTATTGAAGCACGCGAGAGTTTAACTCTCATTTTATGTTGTTTTCAAGATCTGAAACACTTTATAATGTCTCTTGTATTTATTTGAATAAAATATTTACTTCCCAACCCAGCGTATTGGTTAAAGTGTCTGCTCTAGAGGAGCGAATGTTGATCCTTGAGTCAAAGTTTTTACTAAACTTTATCATAGTTTCAAATTATTCTAAGCAGTTTAATAACTTTTCTACTTATATGATATTTTTTTCAATATTTAGCTGTTTAGGCGATCGATATGGGTTGGTTGGGGTTTATTATTGCTGCACATTTGGTTTTAAAATACAAAGAAGTTTAATCAAATACAATATTTACATTTATAGAATGAAAAAAAATATGATTGAAGTTAATGATCAAGCAGATATTTTGCTTCTAAATAACGCAAATTTTATTTTATAGTTTATATTCTTATTATATTAATTAGTATACATGTGTATATATAATATATATAAACAAAACTAATGTTACATTTGCATAACATTAAAATTATATAAACTTAATAAATATTGCTTATTCATCGTTACGAGAGACATCCTTTACATTATTATTTATTTATTTTACATTATTCAATACGTAAGAGTTCGAATTTTTAAAAAAAAATATGTCATGTATTTTAACCTGAAATATAAGATATAAAGAATGTGAATTAAAAACAAAGTTCCAACGTTTTTATCATAGTAAATCAAAGATCCAATAATTTCACTTTAGTAAATAAAAGTTCCCGAGTTCAAATGTTTTCATTATAGTTTTACTATATAGTAAATAAAATCCCACATTTTTATTAGTGAATCAAAGCTCAAATTCCAAAGTTTTAACTTTAGTAATTTAGTTAACTATAGATAACTATAGTATTTTTGTTAGGGACAGCAATGCTACTAGATTTTCATGCGACATTCATTCTGAAATCGATTCTGTCCTTTGGCTTTTGATCTGCTCCGAGCTGGTACTTTTCCTATGGATTTCTGAGCTTGGAACCTATTCGCTACTGTTAAAATTATCTGTGTCTATGCAAGAAAAGTGAACGAGCTTACAGAGTATGTCTTTCATATAAGAAAATTATTATGACATTGTCAAAATTAATTTACCTTGAAAATTGAAGTCAGAAAGCTGGCCCTTTGGTTTCATTTCCCTAAAAATTATTTGTAATAGATATTATTTAAAATTTGCTTTTCTTTTTTCACCTTTCATGAAGGTTTTTCTTACCTTGACAATATTTTATTAACAGTAAAGACAACTTTTAGGGGTCCCGAACATCTATAAATATTCGTAAGAAAGTTTAAAATTTCTAATACTAGTATTATTTTTCATCAATAAAAACAATAGAGCCACATAGAAAATTGATTGAAGTATGAAGCGCTGCTTATTTTTTCAGAAATGATTTTTATATCAGATCATAATACGAAGAAATTTCAACACAGAAACCAGAAGGAGTAACAATTTATTTTCACGACAAAAAGTTTAAAATATGAGATGTATATGAAAATAATACTTTGTATCATACCTATTAAATAATGTTAGAAAACAACGTAAAGCGCTGCTTTCTTAGTCATATCACAATGATGTATGTAGTTGTAAGAAAAAAATGCATCTGTGAAGAGGAGTTAACTTTCTTTTAAATATTTCTTCATGCGAAAAAATGTAATACTAATCAAAATTCTGTATTATTTACTTGAAACATTAAACCATTTTTAAAATGGTCCTCAAAAATATATCTTAATAAGGCTTTTAAAATTGGTTTAAAATGTTTTTTTTTTTTGGTTATATATCATAAAAAATTTGGACAAAAATTGTAAAAAGAAATAGAAGGTAATGTTGCCATCGTATGTTCGATTTAATCGAATTGATTATATAGAAAAAAAATACAAAACAACACAGTATCAGTAAAAGAAATCACTGTTGTTTACTTCCCCAGAGAAATTACATGTAAATAACATGTTCACTTATTTTCCATTGACCTTTTTAAAATGTTAAAGAATTCTTCGATTGATTAAAAATTGTGTAATATAATGTTAATTTCTATTTTTTAGAATTAAGATATAAGGGCAGATCACTCTAATTGCAAAAAAAAAACAAAAAACTCTTTAGTGTGCAGTGTAAAGAGGGTTCTTAGGTATCACGTAAAACATGAAAGAAATACTGAAAATTACCTTCCATGTCCTGCATTTACTAAAATAAAGAAATATACATGTACATAATAAAAAGAAGCATTAATTTTCTTTAACTTGTTGCAATTTCAGAGATGTTTGTACTTAGTATTTTCGTCTTGTTCATTTCAAAATGCACATATACATATGATTGTATACATAAAATGAATAAACATTCATTTTATTTTTTGTTTTAAGTTAGATACTCACATTTCTTCCTTCGGCGAACGATATAAATAATGACGTTGCTAATTAAAACAATGAACAAGGTTACCACGGAGTTGACAATGATAGTGGTGAACATATTTGAGCTCTCCGCGGCACAAGGGCAGAGATTTCCTGAAGCAAGAACTATAAATACTAATTAAAATTGTAACCAGGTATCTTTTTTCATTCGTAAAACCTTAAGGGGAAATGCTGACACAAGTTCTTGTAAGAAATCTTTCATTCACATTATTCAGTTACAAAACGAAGAACTATGAGCCTTGTTATTACCCAGAAAACCAATATAGATGCATATGCAACTAGGAATCAAACGAAATTCAACATTTTATTCTTGTTCTGTGAGATGATAGAACTTATCTAATATATCCAAAATGTATGACTGGTGAGTGTTCATACTGTGTGAAGACTGTAAACATGAAAGCAACCGTAAAATTAATACAAAGAATTTTCGAACCTACTATTGCTTTTTTTTTCGAGGAATCTGAATCTCGCAAGGTAATTGACCATAACATTCTTCACAGTTGTGACTGAAGAATGATTGAACACACGAGTTCGGAGGTTTTAACTGTAAAAAAAAAAATCTGGAAAAAATCATATTCTCAGCTGAAAAGAGAGGCCCATGGGCCACATCGCTCACCTGAGCACTAAGAGTAAGAAAAAGTAGAAAATGGTTTTTTATTGTAAAGTTTAAATCCAAAAGTAGTCCCATGACCAATTATGGATTTGCTATTTTTTAGAAAATGATTTTTAAAGAATTTTCCTATATATATCTTTGAAAACTTTGGTCGGCCATTTTGGACCCGCCTTACCCCCGGGGGTCATGATTTGAACAAATTTGAATCTACACTACCTGAGCATGCTTCCATATAAATATGATGAATTATGGCTTTGTCATTCTTGAGAAGAAGATTTTTAAAGAAATTTCCTATATATTTCTATGTAAAACTTTGGTCGGCCATTTTGGCCCCGCCCTACTCCCGGGGGTCATGATTTGAACAAACGTGAATCTACACTACCCGAGGATGTTTCTCCATAAGTTTCATCTTTCCTGGCACAGTGGTTCTTGAGAAGAAGATTTTTAAAATATGCCACCAAATTTTCATTTATTCCCAATTATCTCCCCTTGAATGAGGCCCTTCATTTGAATAAACTTGAATTCCCTTCACCCAAGGATACTTTGTGGCAAGTTTGGTTGAAATTGGCCCAGCGGTTCTTGAGAAGAAGTCGAAAATGTGAAAAGTTTACAGACAGACATACACCAGACAAAATGTGATCAGAAAAGCTCAGATGAGCTTTCAGCTCAGGTGAGCTAAAAAAAAGAATGGCACCTAAAAAAAATATCTGGGTTTGGCGTCTTAAGAAGCATGTTCTTAAAATAAAATAAGTTTAATCTTCAAACTCTTCAATATGAAATTGTACATTTTAAAATTGCTTACATGGATCTTAAGTACTTTGTGAAACTTAAAGTAAATTCTCTTCAGCAGATATTTTGAGATTTTTGTGATACTGTAAATTATATACAATACAAAACAAAGTTAATCTATCATCTGACTTCGGCCTGAAACGTCATTTTATTGTTATATTGTTATTTTTACCATATATACAAACTTCCGACTCCTAAAAAAATAAGGCAAGTTTAAAATATTTTAATGAACTTTAAAAACTAATGATTTTCAATGAGAATTTAATGAGAAAATTCCGCTAAGTAAAAAATATGTTTAAAAAGTTAATTCAGAGAGTTATTTTGAAAGATATTTAACCAGATTTTTTTTTCTTATCCTGGCTTTTTTAAATTCTACTTTGATCAATCTTGCATTTATTTGCCCAATTCAAAAATACGTTACCTTACAAAACCAGGAAAAAGTTGCTCAAAGTCAAGTGATCATCGCGATGTCAAGTGTTATCTATGTTTAATTACATTATTTTTTTCAGGAAAAAAAAGGTTTTGTTTCATCCCTGGTAAGTGTGCACGTAGTTTATAAGCCAATGATTTAACTTATTTTCTTTCTTCAGACCAAGGTTATCTCTGACAAAATAACATAATTCCGTCTTCACTGATTGTATTGTTAACACCGTACCTGTCTCACATAACCTCCCCGTCCATCCATACTGACACCCTCCATCACATTCCCCTGTTACACTGTTGCAGCTGTTTGGTAACCGACAATTGTTGCTGCATTTTTGTGTACAGTTCTCACCGAAGTAGCCCTTGCCACATCCTTGGAAATCAAGAAAAGTACATTTTTAGTTAATTAAATTTATTAAAGAGTATTAAGTTTACCTCTTATAGTTCTTTTCTTCTTAACCATTTCCAGGAGGCATATAATACAATGTAGTTATACATAATGCCATCGATAAACAAGAGGCCCATTGACCACATCGCTCACTTGAGCACTGTAGTTCGGGAAAAAGCAGAAATCAGCTTATTACTGAAAATTTTAAACCCATAAGTGGTCCTAAGCAATCCTTAAAAGGGAAAGGGTATGATTTGAACAAACATGAATCTACACTAAATAGGGATGATTGCATATTTCTTTGGCTACAGTTGTACCTGTGGCTTTATTGCCCTTTACATTTGGACTTACATTGTGCCCCCCCCCCCCCCCAGGGTGATGACTTAGACAAACTTGAATCTACACTACCTAAGAATGCTTCTATGTATATGACTAATCATGGCTTTGTCATTCTTGAAAAGAAGATTTTAAGGAATTTTTCTATGTAAAACTTGGATTCCATGTTGTGACCCCGCCCTATATACGTACTCCTAGAGGTCAGGATTTGAACAAACTTCAGTCTATATGTACACTACCTAAGGATGCTTCCATATAAATATGAATTATCATGGCAATGCTGTTCTTATTTTTAAAGATTTTTTTTTCATATATTTCTATGTGAAACTTTGGTCAGCCATTGTAGCCCTACCCTACCCCCGGGAATCATGATATGAACAAAATTGAATTTACACTACCTACGTGTAGGTGCTTTCCTATAAGTTTCATCTTTCCTGACACAGTGTTTCTTGAGAAGATTTTTTAAAAATGTTCCTATATATTTCTATGTGAAAATTTGTTCGGCCATTGTGGCCCCGCCCTTCCCCCGGGGGTCATGATTTAAACAAGTCTGAATCTACACTACCTGTTTCCATATAAATATGATCATTCATGCCTTTGCTATGCTTGAGAAGACGATTTTTAAAGAATGTTCCTATATATTTCTATGTGAAAATTTGATCGGCCATTGTGGCCCCGCTATACCCCCGGGGGTCATGATTTGAACACATCTGAATCTACACTACCTGAGGATGTTTCCATATAAATATGATCAATCATGCCTTTGCTATTCTTGAGAAGATTTTTAAAGAATGTTCCTATATATTTCTATGTAAAACTTTGATCAGCCATTGTGGTCCCGCCCTATCCCCGGGGGTCATGATTTGAATAAACTTGAATCTACACTACCTGAGAATGCTTCCCTACAAGTTTTATCTTTCCTGGCACAGTGGTTCTTGAGCAGCAGATTTTTAAAGAATGTTCCGATATATTTCTATGTAAAACTTTTGATCGGCCATTGTGGCCCCGCCCTATCCCCGGGGGTCATGATTTGAATAAACTTGAATCTACAGTACCTGAGGATGCTTCAATACAAGTTTCATCTTTCCTGGCACAGTGGTACTTGAGAAGAAGATTTTTAAAACAAACCACCAAACAAAGAAGATGGGCGCATTTGGCGTGTCATCTGCAGAAATCATTTGTACGAAACATTTATGGTTTAAATGTCGATGATTTGGTTGGCTGAACATAGCTGGACAGATTTTGCAAACACGTCCATAGGTTTTTTTATTCATTTAGTTTGAAAGACCTATTCAGATTGTAACATTTATGTCCGTTTTTCCTAGGGGGTACTATAACATAGGAAGGTTTCACAAAAAATAAACACCTAAAATATTTAATGCATAGATGCATGATACGTGCACATGTTACAGTATATTACATGTATAGAATACTTAGAAGATCGGAATTGATTTCGCTCGAGAACCAAATTGAAAAAAAATTTATCTGATTCAAAAGTTTAATACATCGGTACATATAACGAAACTGACAAAATAAATGGTTGTTTGCATAAAGAAAAAAATTAACGCCCCATGCCAGGTTCGAACCAAAAACATTTCGCTTTGAGTGCACTGAACAGGTACATGTAGCCCAACTTACTGGAGAGAAGACCCTGATATAGAATTTTTTTTTAGTAAAACATGTTTTAAAATGTACAAATTTATACCAAATGTCTGATCTGGCCAATTTTCAAGTTATTTTTCAGCAAATCAAAGCTCAATTTCGGGAAAATATTTTCCTTTCCTGTTGCACAGGAACTTGATAAATAAAAAATTGTTAAATTTTCATGTGACATGTCGATAAAATTTTCACTTTTCAATTACGCCCAGATTCCTGCCGAATGCCAATCAAAAGCGCCCACGTTCTTTTGGCTTACTTTGGCGTTTTGATTATAGTCCGCTAAAATTTTAATCGCTAAAATAGTCAGTACTCTTTTAAGAATTCATCTCCAAAGAGTTGAAACCTTGTGCCAGTTAAAATACATTACGATTAAATCATTGGTATAACTTTGAGCAGACAAAACGCCAAATTTTACACCCGCCAAGAGAACCCGCTATACGATATTCCTGAATTATCTCCCCTTGAATAAGGGCGTGGCCCTTCATTTGAACAAACTTGAATTCCCTTCACCTAAGAATACCTTGTGCCAAGTTTGGTTGAAATTGGCCCAGTGGTTCTTCAGAAGAAAATGAAAATGTGAAAAGTATAGGACGACAACAACGACGACTACAACATAAACGACGAAGACGACAGACAACGGACAAGTTTTGATCAGAATAGCTCACAGGAGCATTCGGCTCAGGTGAACTAAAAAAAATATTTGTTGCCCTCTCCCGACCGACTAATTATTTCCCAACTCAAACGATTTTTTTTTCATTTTGTTCAATTTTTCCGTCGATAATAAGGTTTTATATTATCGCTGATACGTATGTCCGTAGTTTATAAGCCAATGTTTTAACTTATTTTCTTCCTTCAGATCAAGGTTATCTCTGACAAAATAACATAATTCCGCCTTCACTGTTTGTATTGTTAACACTGTACCTGTCTCACATAACCTCCCCGTCCATCCATACTGACACCCTCCATCACATTCCCCTGTTACACTGTTGCAGCTGTTTGGTAACCGACAATTGTTGCTGCATTTTTGTGTACAGTTCTCACCGAAGTAGCCCTTGCGGCATCCTTGGAAATGATGAAAAGTACATTTTTAGTAAATTAAATTTATTTCAGAGTCTTAAGTTTACCTCTTATAGTTCTTTTCTTATTAACTATTTCCATGAGACATATAAAACAATGTAGTTATACATAATGTCATCTATAAAAAATGTTTGGTTGCCCTCTCCCGACCGGCTAATTTTTCCCAACTCAAACGATATTTTTTTTTTCATTTTATTCAACTTATCAGTCGATAAATATGCTGACATTTTCTATGAAAAACATCCTCACCTACCTACCGCCTCATTAATTTTATTCTGGAGTCGGTAGAGGGCACGCAAACATTATTTTGAAGAGGACTTAAACTGATATATGGTATAAATTTTATATTGTTATAACTTTATTCATTTATTATTTCTTTTTGTATTTAAAAAATGAATATATTTAAAAGAAATTTATATTATTGTTTTCACGGCAACACCATTGTACAAAAAAAAAAAAAAACAAGAGGCCCACGGGATTTTTAAGTCATCTCAGTAACATGTCAACTTTCCAGCAATTGATTTTAAAAAGGCCATGAAATTCAAAATTTTGAAAGAGGCACCATAATTTATGATAACTATTCACTTAGCATGCTTACTTTGCTTACTTAATACCCAGAGGTAGATCATATTAACGAAGAGAAAATGCATTTCCACTTATAACCAACAGTTGCGCACCCCAACCCACAGGAACCCCAGTTACTGACCCTTGGGTCACATATTTTAAAATGTTGGGAAATTTTATTTCATCATAAATGGTTGATTAAAACCAAAGAGCATATTTCGAAGCATTAATTGATTTTCAAACCATGTATCCCCCACCCCCGCGGTACCCCTAATCTAAGGGCACTGAAATAAACCATTTTGGAACAGGCACGTTTCTTCATCATAAATAAGAACCTAGATCATTTGCTTAATACCCATGAGCAACGGAAAAAAAATTTCTAAAGAATTAATGCATTTTCAATATATAATCATAAGAGACCCGCCCTAACACCAGAACCCTCGGCCCAGGGACCATGGAATTCAGCAACATCACTTACATCAGCTGTTTGTCACGTGACACGTTAAAATTAGAAACAAAATGTACGACAACAAAGATCGTAAAAGTTCAACGATATACGAATAATTGTTGACTATGAAATTGATTGTATTTTGTTAAGGACAAAATCCTTAATCCGAGAAGTGCTGGGAGCAACTTTCTCATTCTAAGGAATAATATAAAATTTAGCCGTCTTTTAAAAAACTTCGTACAGTAAGATTATACGCATTGAAATAATGTGAAACAAGAGGCCCAGGGGCCTTGAATCGCTCTTCTGATAAATTGTACAATCTATCACGTCTATTAGAAGCCTCCAACTCTATTAGTATCATAAGACCCAAAATGCATCAACTTACAAAGTTTGATAATATTTAGCCAGTTAAGACTGAAGATATTATAATATAATTATAAAATACCATAAGTAGGTCACAGTGACCTACATTTTGATTGAAAATATTCCAAAGTAGGCCATGACCTACTTTTTGGTCAACATTCTCTGAAAACCCAAGATGCATCATCTGACAAAGTTTGAAGATTCTAAACCAATTAGTACCAAAGATAATTAAATATAGCCATCAAATGTTAAAAGTAGGTCACGGTGACCTACATTTTGGTTGACGTTTCCAAAAACCCAAGATGCCTAAGCTGACAAAATTTGATGATTCTAAGCCGATAAGTACCTGAGATATTCAAAAGTAGGTCACCGTGACCTACTTCTTGTTGGACATTCAATGAAACCCTAAGATGCCTCAACTGACAAAGTTTGATAATTCCGAGCCAGTAAGTACCAGATATAATTAAATATAGCCATAAAATGTCAAAAGTAGGTCACAGTGACCCACTTTTTGGTCGACGTTCTCCGAAAACCAAAGATGCCTAAACTGACAAAGTTTGATGATCTAAGCTAATACCTGAGATATTCAAAAGTAGGTCACTGTGACCTACTTTTTGATCGACATTCTCCGAAAACCCAAGATGCCTCAACTGGCAAAGTTTGATGATTCTTAGCCAATAAGTGCCTGAGATACTTAAATATAGCCATAAAATGTCAAAAGTAGGTCACCGTGACCTACTTTTTGGTCGACAATCTCCGACAACCCAAGATGCATCAACTGACAAAGTTTGATGATTTTATGTCAATAAGTACTAGAGATACTTAATTATAGCCATTAAATGTCAAAAGTAGGTCACTATGACCTATTTTTTGGTCATCACTCTCCGAAAACCCAAGATGCATCAACTCACAAATTTTGATAATTCTAAGCCAATAAGTACCGGAGATACTTAAATCAAGCCATAAAATGTCAAAAGTAGGTCACCGTGACCTACTTTTTGGTTGTCACTCTCCGAAAACCAAATATGCATCGACTCTCAAAGTTTGTTGATTCTAAGCCAATAAATACCTAAGATACTTAAATATAGCCATAAAATGTCGAAAGTAGGTCATCGTGACCTACATTTTGGTCGACATTTTTCAAAGACCCAAGATGCATCTACTGACCAAGTTTGATGATCGTAGGTCTGAAGGTAATCAAAATATGCATTTTAAACAATTTGAAAACAAATGTCGGCAAAATTCAAAAAAGTAGGCCACAGTGACCTACTTTTTCATAAATATGTTTTAAGGTCCTAAGATACATCAAAGTACAATATTTGATGATTCTAAACCTCCCAATGTCTGAAATAATGGGATTTAATGTTTTTAAAAAGATAAGTTAAAGTTCAAAAAGTAGGTCACGGTGACCTACTTTTAAGTTGACATTGATTGAGGACCCAAGATGCATCAACTGACAAAGTTTGATGATCATAGGCCTTAAAGTGTCCAAAATATGCCTTCAAATCAATTTGAAAACAAATCACGGTGACCTACTTTTGAGTAACATGATGTGAAGTCGTAAGATGCATGAACTTACAAGATTTGATGATCCTAGTCCTTATAATAAGCAAAATATACACGTTTTTTTAAATTGTAAATTTAGGCCAACTTTGAAGTGACCTTTGCCCCAGGGTGATTCCCCGTGCAAATTTTAATTTTTGACATATCCTGATTCTTGTATGTAAGTTTGGTGAAAATCTGCACGGTGGTTATAGAGAAGAAGATTTTTTAGCAACCAGTACTTTTGGTTTTGTTTTCCTGATTATCTCCCCTTGTTTAAGGGTCCCAACCCTTATTTAATATAAATGGTAGCCCTTGGGCCAAGGATACCCTGTGGCAAATTTGGTACTGATTGGCCAAGGGGTTCTTGAGTTATGGCCCATATTCTAAAAAGTTTACGCACACCGCACAAATGGCCATAGCATTAGCTCTTTGAGCCTTTGGCTCAGAAGAGCTAATTACGGAAAAAAGCAACAGCGCACCCATTAGGACAACTGGTTCAAACCTGCTGAGGGAGACCCCCCCCCCCCCTCCCCCAAAGAAGCTGTGATTTCATTGTGAAAAAAAATCATATTCCAATTATAACAAGAGGCCCAGGGGCCACAGCGCTCACCTGAGCACATCGGGCTTGAATTTATCCCCCCCCCCTCCAGGCGTTCATCATTTGAACAAATTAGAATCTACACTACCTGAGGATGATTCCATATAAATATCACTAATCATAGCTTTGAAGAACTTGAAAAGAAGATTTTAAAAGGTTTCTCTATATATCCCTATGTAAAACTTGGGTCGGCCATTTTGGCCCCACCCTAGCCCCGGGGGTCATGATTTGAACAAAATTGAATCTACACTACCTGAGGATGATTCCACATGAGTTTCATCTTTCCTGGCCCAGTGGTTCTGGAGAAAAAGATTTTTAAAGATTTTTTCTATATATTCCTATGTAAAACTAGGGTCGGCCATTTTGGCCCCATCCTTGCCCGGGGGGTCATGATTTGAACAAACTTGAATCTACACTACCTGAGGATGATTCCACATGAGTTTCATCTTTCCTGGCCCAGTGGTTCTGGAGAAAAAGATTTTTAAAGATTTTTTCTATATATTCCTATGTAAAACTAGGGTCGGCCATTTTGGCCCCATCCTTGCCCGGGGGGTCATGATTTGAACAAACTTTAATCTACACTACCTGAGGATGATTCCACATGAGTTTCATCTTTCCTGGCCCAGTGGTTCTGGAGAAGAAGATTTTTAAAGATTTTTCCTATATATTCCTATGTAAAACTTGGGTCGGCCATTTTGGCCCCACCCTTGCCCCGGGGGTCATGATTTGAACAAACTTGAATCTACACTACCTGAGGATGCTTCCACATGAGTTTCATCTTTCCTGGCCCAGCGGTTCTGGAGAAGAAGATTTTTTTAAAATGCCATTAATTTTTAACAAATTCATGATTATCTCCCCTTGGAAAAGGGCGCGGCCCTTCATTTGAACAAACTTGAATCCCCTTCACCCACGGATACTCTGTGCCAAGTTTGAATGAAATTAGCCCAGTGGTTCTTGAGAAGATGAAAATGTGAAAAGTTTACGACAACAACAACAACGACGACGCCGACGACGACGACGACGACAGACAACGGACAAATTTTGATCAGAAAAGCTCACTTGAGCCTTCGGCTCAGGTGAGCTAAAAACAATGATATTTCAATAAATACTTAAAAACACCTCGAACAAGCCAGGCGCGTAGCATCGTTTTTGAAAGTGGGGAGGGGGGGGGGGGGCAGCCAGAGAATTTTTTTTTTGATTTCCTAAAAATGTTGACAAGCAAAAAAAAAGGAAAAAGTTGCCCTAAACCGTAAATCCTATTTGGTTGGGGGGAGGGGGGGTATTGGTAAACTTTTTTTCAGTGTCAACTACTTTCAGTAACATTCTAATACTACATTTTCGGTACATCACTCAAAGTGGGTGGGTGGGGGGGGGGGGGCAACCAGCCCCCCCCCCCCCCCCTGTTGCTACGCCCCTGCAAGCCCCTGTGCACCAAGATGCAATTTTTTAACTTCATTAAGAGGGAAAAATGTGAAATCATGCTGGTTTGAACATCTAAAACATGCTACGCTAAAGTATACAGTGTTATGTAAAGAGATTGTATCTTACTTGATGTAAGTCTACATGATAATTTTTATTGTGAAATGTACCGGGGAGAGTAAGGGCAGAGGCCCCTTCAGGTGTCACAACTTTCAAAGCAGAGGAATCTCGGTTCACATGCTCGGAAGCCAATAAAATGGAGAGAAAAAAGTAAACATACATTTACTTAGCATTTGTAATAGCAATATTTAACTCTTGTCTTCATTATGTTTTATATCTTGGCCTTTTTTTCTTCTTCCACACTGCAAATCCTCGCCCAATTGGATAAGTTTCTCACCAAATCATTAATTTAACACTACAATGCATACATATTGTACCTTCAAGCGCTAGAGAGTAATCCAAAGGGAGTACAGTGTAATTGGGAAGCATAAAATGCAGAAATAATGATTATTCACCTTTGAATGTCTTTTACACATATTATTTTCCCACCAATTTTTAAAATGTTTTAATATAATCAGATATCGACCATTCATGTTTTATTCTTGCTTCGTTTGTAAATGGCTGCATATTTTGTTTTAAGTCTTTAAAAACTGAGCAAAATTTACCATATTTTTTATACTTTGAAAAACATAACATGACCACTTAGGAGTGTGAAATTAAAATTTAACCATAAACATTGTTTTTTGAATCTCTAGTATTCGATTATAAAAATAAACACAAATTTTAGATATCTCTTTTCATATCTGTACATGGTTTTTCACGAAAAGTACAGAGTTTCAAAATTTACAATAATGAGAAACTTCGTAACCCATTTCCATGGCAACCAAGGTTATTATTCAATAACTATAAATAGATTTGACTTTCACTCACACATCTGTATTAAATTTTGACAGAAAAATCCAAATCTGTAACTATGTGTGGCCAACCAATTTTGATAATTACTGAGAATTGGTCTCAATTTCCTCACACTATGTTGCCATGGTTACTAAATAAAAGAAATCTTGCCAAATTTTCCAAAATGCGTCTCTTCTCTATTTCTGGTTTAATTCAGCAAGGCTACACTTAAATACATTACTTAGAACAATAGTTTGTTTTATGCCCCGGTAATTGTGGATTCGAGGGTATATAGTTTTTGCCCATTCCGTCCGTCCGTCTGTTTGTCTGCAAAAACTTGAACATTGCTCAAAACTTTTCATTGGTTAGAGCTATGACTTTCATATTTGTCAAGTGTATTCCTTGGGACAAGATCTTTCTTTGGATACAAAAATGTTTTTGACCCTAACTTTGAATGAAATTTGACTCTATTTTGCAAGAATTATCCAAACTTCAACCTTGGTCATAACCTTTGAACAGTTGGTGCTAGAGCTCTTATATTTCAGATGTGAATTCCGTAAGGAGTCGGACCTAGTCCTCTTTGGACACGTGTTGAAAGAGAGTGGCCCCACATAGACCACTCTGCTGATTTACATCGTGCCTTGCCGAAGTCAATCAAATAACATTTTTGCCATCATAGATAGATATGATTGCGAAATCATTTTTATACAAAGTTACTTGCTAACAATTCTATGTTCATAAATTTATGTATAGACTAGCATGACTAGTACATACTAACATTGTGCTTAGTAATGAGTATTTTCACTTACCCCCCCCCCCTCCCCCCCGAAAAAATATTTTTTTAAAGTTTTAATTTAACCTTTCACCCCTACCACGCTCAAAACCCCACTCCTATATTTTAACAAATGTTCTCATTTTACTTTCTATTGTGTATTTATGTTCCGTTTGTTTGTACATTTTTTTTATTTTTTATATGTTGAGAGATGCTCATAACATTGCGGTACTTTACGCGGACCAATACTTCTTGTTCCCTTATCCAGTCATCACCATTTCATCTTATTTCATATTACCCCACCTGACCCGATTTCAACATTTCTAAACATGTACATCAATTTATTCTGCCTCTAAAAGATTTGTAACTTGAATATTACTTGTGGCCGTATTGTTGTTATTATTTAATCCTGTACTGTTTTGTATGTCTGTTTATTCCTCATTTACTATCAATGTTAATTCATGTTATGATATCTCTCTCTACACTCGACTACAGTGTTTTTTCTCATTTTTCATCTTTATTTGTTCAGTTATTTTTCCTATTATATCTAGATCTGTCATTCAACAAGGGGAAATGTTTATTTATAGTTGAAAGTTAACTTAAGGAAACGGATTAATATAAGTTGTTAGAACTTGTTTCCGAATCCTGTATGTATTATCTCCTGTGTATATTTGATGTCTAACTTAAATGAAATAAAGTTTAAACTAACATAACCACAAATAGATCGGCCGCTGCCGATAATGACTAAGTGACCGGCTCGATATGTATGGGCCCACAGATATAGCCAGAGGTCGGACAAATATGGCGGACAAATTCTTTTTACGCATCGTGTTCAGCTTTCATGCAGTCTACTTCTGTGCCAAGATATATTGAAATGAGATAAAGTGTAGAAGTAGCATTTTGAAGACTCGTTATAGACGGAGGACGGGCACCTAACTATCGCATAAGCTATTCTTGTCTGACCAGTAACACTAAAAATCAAAGTTATTACATTTTGACTGGTTGCCTATAATTGATGAATTTGCATATTAAAGACACTTCCATGATAAATAAAAGACGAGACCCCCGTTAGCATCGGACGATGGAAAATGAATGTAATGGCAGTATCCATGTTTTGCTCTGGAAAATTCAAAATATATGTCAGATCAAAAAGTAAAATAGGAGGTGCATTAAATTTCCTTCAGTGGTATGAGAGGAGTTGCGGATAAGAGATGGGTACCCCAAAGCGTAACAGACGGACGGACATACCGATTACTATATACCCTCCCACTTTTCAAGCGGGGGGTACAAAAATATAGAGAAAAACAGCTTTTTTGCTTGTATCTCATTCTATTCAACGATTCAATGCTCTCAAAAGCTTCTTTTGAAATCAGATTTTTATATCACATATCATATTGAAACTGCAATCCATATAAACTAATGATTTAAGTAGTATTTGGAAATTTCTTTTAAGTCTATGATTGTTAAAAATTTTCGACCTAAATCACTGATAGTTGCATTTTGATAATCAGAGAAAATATTTGAATGCCTTGATATATCTCTCTGCCCCAAATTTCACCAATGTTTTAATAAAAATGCCCTACATCGGTTACAGAAAGTTATTGGATAAGTACCTTCCTGTCGAATATTTTTGTTTACACGTGGGGTTTTTTTTGTTCAGCGATCAAGATATTTATTTTAACGAGCTAATATTTGTTCGTTCTTTATAAGCCACTTTCTAACAAACAAGGTGTATATAAATGCACTATTTATTTAATATCCTACCATACAAATTCGTGTTTCCGTAAATTATCTTATCTTGGTAGTTTTTTAACTGCAGAGCCCCTTAAACAATTAATACTTTAAACACCCACGTCTTATCAGTTTTTTATTAAAATTCAATCTGAATGAACAAAATATATACGGTTATATATTAAATTTATTATCTACTAATTAGAAATTAAAACAGCTTGTGCCATAGCTAGGTGTCCATCTGTTTGTCTGTTAATAATTAAAAAAAATGAAATTTAAATCATTTTTTTGATGTGTTTTTAATTTACCATGGCACACAAGTAGACTGATACATACCACAGAATGTCAATTTTGATAAACAGATTTGCAAAATACTTTCGAAACGATTCGCCTTCTACAAAATGTGATCGCATTCAATGGAGAAGATAATGTGCTATCAAATTTCTTCCCCTGCGAAATCAACCTTTACGGGTTTCGTCACAAATCGGCTGAGCATGCCTACCAATATGCTAAGGCAACACGGTGTGGCGACCTCGATGCAGCCAAAAACATCTTAGAAGCGGATGATGCTCTCTCTGCCAAACGTCTCGGTGACAAGGTCAGGATCAACGATCAGTGGTCTTCTACAAGTGAAGCCGTCATGGCCGAAGTTATCGATAATAAGTGCGCTCAAGTTCAGCAGTTCCGAGAAAAACTACGATCGGTCAAAAGAAACGTGATTCTAGCCGAATCTACATACAACGACACCTGGGGGACCGGGCTTAACAAGACAGGAACAGAAAATACCAAGCAGCAAGCGTGGCCGGGTAAAAACCTTTTGGGGCAAATACTCAGCAAACTCGCAAAAAAGATCCGTAAGCGCAAAAAAAGCGATCAATGGAGCAGTCCTCAACAGAAGCAAAACTCAAAACAGAGCAGCAAACAGCGCGACATATCAGTGATGATTAGTGAAATGCGCGCCCGTCAGCAGGAACACGATTCTGCATCCGGAAGTGATATCTCATCCGAGACGGACGGAGATGAGGAAACGTAATGCTCCAATAGACTGCTTCTTTTGAATTCAAACTCATGACTATGATGCCGGTATGTTTATACTTAAATATTTTACTACCATATTATATTTCATTAACCTAGAACATCGATACTATGGACAAACTACAAATTATATCAGTTAATGTAAGGGGGCTTAATTCTGATGAAAAACGTCAAAAATTATATGAATGGCTTAAATTATCTCAATGTGATGTTATTTTATTACAAGAGACACATTTTATTGAAAAAAATGAACATAAATATAATGCCGGATGGCATGGGAAAAGTTTTCATTCATACAGCGATTCGTCACATAGTAAAGGCGTTTCAATATTTTTTAAGAAGAATTTAAGTATCGAAATACTGAATGTGAAAAAATCAATTGATGGTAGAAAAATGTTGTTAAATGTTGAATATGATAATGAAATTTTTACAATTGTAAATATATACGCACCTAACGACATCAACAAAAGAGTTGATTTTTTCAAAAGAGTGCATACATTTATTACCAAAAATTGTTTAAATGAAAACGTAATTCTATGTGGAGATTTTAATTGTCGACTCAATGACAAACAAGACAAAAGTAAAAATTATCTGATTAACCTATTAAAGCAGCTTGATATGGTAGATGTCTGGAATAGAGAACACCCTGATTTGAAAGGCGAAACGTGGTGTAATGCCCAAGATATCCCTTTTAGTAGAATAGACTATATTTTTATGAATAATAATTTCTGTTTTCAAGTAGGTAAAATTATAGTGAGAAAGTTACCAGGTACTCATTCCCGAGGCACAAGAATGAGTGATCATAGATATTTAAAAATGTATTTTAGTATCTCTAAAAATTCAAGAGGTCCGAATTATTGGAAATTAAATGTTTCATATTTAGAGAATAAGGAGTACAAGGAAAATATTGCAAATTTAGTTAATGAAGTAGATAATGTACAAAATCCGATCGACAAATGGGAACTTTTTAAACGTAAAGTTAAAGAATTTTCAATATTTTTCGCAAAAAATAAACGAAAGAATATGAGAGGAAAAATAGCCCTTATTGAAAAAGAGATAGAAAATATGGAAAATAGCCAGTCTAACAACATAAATAATAGAAAACTTAAGGCACTCTACACAAATTTAAATGAACTTTATGACAAAAAAATAAAAGGGGCACAAATAAGATCAAAAGCAAAATGGATAGAGAGCGGCGAAAAAAATACAAAATATTTTTTAAATCTTGAAAAACAAAATCAAACGTCTAATGTAATTAAAGAACTTAAAACGCCTACTGGCGATTTAATAAACACTACAAATTCATTAATCGGAGAAATGAATAATTATTATACGAATCTTTTTAAAACTACAAATATTCCAACCGCTAAGATTTCGAGTTATCTAAGCAATATTGAAGTACCAATGCTGAACGAGAAGGACAAATTAATGTTAGATGAATTCCCTACACTTGATGAATGCAAAAATGCCGTACTTGAAATGAAAGGAGAAAAGTCTCCTGGCTTAGATGGTATACCATGTGAATTCTACCAATGTTTTTGGAACATTATAGGGCCCATTTTTATGACGCACTTAAAGAAATCTTTAAACAAAAAGAAATGACTGAATCTCAAAAGTTGTCTGTGATATCTTTAATACACAAGAAAGGCGAAAAACAATTGTTAAAAAATTATAGACCAATTAGCTTAACAAACACTGATTATAAAATCATAGCTTGTGTTTTAGCTAAAAGGTTACAAAATATATTATCATATACAATCAATAAAAATCAAACGGCTTATGATAAAGGCAGATACATAGGTGAAAATGCTCGGCTAATCTTAGATATTTTTGAATATTGTAATTCCGAGAAGAGAGACGGCATATTATTATTTCTCGACTTTGAAAAAGCTTTCGATTCCGTAGAATGGAACTTTCTTCTTGAAACATTAAAAAAATTTAATATTGGCGATCAATTTATTACATGGGTAGAGATATTATATAAAAACCCTAAATTCAAAATGAAAAATAACGGATGGTTATCTAAAACATGTAATATGACGAGAGGAATCCGACAAGGATGTCCAATATCAGCTTTACTATACTTATTTGTAGCTGAAATTTTATCCATAAAAATCAAAAACGAACCAAATATATCAGGAATTAGTATAAATGATAAAGAAATTATTAATATACAACATGCAGATGACCTAACAGTTGCTCTGAATGACAAGAAATCTCTCGATTTTAGTTTGAAAATTATAAACGAGTTTTGCGATCACGCCGGATCAAAAATCAACATAAACAAGACGGAATGTATCCTGTTAGGGGGGCTCAAAGATATGTATGATGAAATCAACGGTATTAAAGCAACAAATAAAGCAATAAGATGTCTAGGTATTTATATAGGACACGACAAAGAAGAATGCTACAATAAAAATTGGATGAAAATCTACCACGACATTGAAAAGTTATTTGAATCTTGGAAGCGTAGAAAATTAACGGTTTTTGGTAAATCGTGTATAATCAAAACATTTCAAAACTAGTTTATGTTGCATCTGTATTGTGTATACCAAATAAAGAATATATCTGTAAGGTCCAAAGACTTTTATTTAATTTCTTATGGGACAAATCGGAAAGAATCAAACGAAATACATTGATCGGCGATTTAACTGACGGAGGTTTATCAATTACAGATATTGAATGCAAGTTCAAGGCTCTGAAAGCAGCGTGGATACCGCGACTGATATCTTCTAAGGGCACTGTATTTGAAATCTTTGAGAGTTTTTTGAAAAAATCGAATTTAAATCTGAATTACGTCTTACAATTTTCTGAAACTAGTTTAAAAGCGCTTGACAGAATAGGCAAGCTTCCGCTTTTCTACAAACAAATTCTAATCTCATTTAACGAATGTAAAAAAATGTGTAACTTCGAAAATAAGTCACCTAATGATATTTTAAAACAACCCATTTGGAATAACAATAATATCAAAATAAAAGGAGAAACATTATTTTTCAACAACTGGGTCAACAGTAATATTCTCTATTTAAAAGATTTAATAGATGATAACGGAAACATAAAAACACTACAAATGCTTTCCACTGTTATTAAAAGAAAGTCGAACTGGCTTTGTGAATATAAAACTTTATTATCAGCAATTAAACCATTGTGTAAAAAATGTAACTTATCTAATGCCAAATATTTAAACATAAAAAATGAAATGAGATTTCATTTTGCAACAGGGGATTCAAATCTAAATGGTAAGAAATGCCAATTTTTTTATAAAATTTTGATACATAAAAAATTCGTTAAACCGTGTTATCAAATTAAACTTTCTCAAGAGTTTTCAATTCCTGCAAACGACTCAAATCTATGGCAAAATATATACATGAGAAAAATCAAAGATATAAATGACAACAAAGTCGCTGAATTTAATTATAAAATGCTTCATAATATTCTCTGCAACAATACCTATCTAAGTAAATGGATAAAGGACAAGGGGGACAACTGTACTTTATGCAAAACAACTGAAACCACAAAACATTTACTTTTTGAATGTAAAATAGTTGAAAAGATTTGGAAAAAATTAGGAACTTTTTTAACTATGGATATAAAATGGAAACACATCGTTCTTGGCTTTTATCTAGAAAAGAACGATAAGGTTGAATCTTTGAATTTATTAATATCTTTTATAGCGTATAAAATATATAAATACAAAATGTACTGTAGAATTGAATCTCTGAAAGAAACTGAAATAGATTTGTTAAAATATGTCAAAAATGCACTTATTCAATATTCTTCTGTATTACGTCTTTTGAATTGTGATAAACATATTTTTTCAAAATTTGCAGAAACATTAAGAATATGATGTATACATGTACATGTTTTTTGTATTTTTAATTAAGCAGCTACTTTGAGAGAACAGTCTCAAGTAGCATCGTCCACTGGGGAGTGTTTGGACTTTTTGTGGTTTTAGGACCCCGGTGGACCATAATTGCTAGTTCAACTCTGTTTCAGTATATATTTTGTATATTTATACTCTGCAACAATTTGTCTTTAAAAAAACATGATTCCATTATATGTATATGCACTATAAAAAAAATGTTATAATCGAAAACACATCGGATTTACTCTTTATTTTTGTAATAACTTGGCATAAATATGTAAACAATTGATGTATTTAACAACATATAGATTTTCATGTTTCTCTATCATTATTTTTGTTTATGTATTGTTGTTATTTATAAAAAATACTGAATAAAATCTTATTACAAAAAAAAAAAAAAAAAAAAAGATTCGCCTTCTACAATTTTACTCCTCATTGGTTCCTTCAATCCATATTTACACCCTTCACAAATTAATATAAAAAGAACTATAGATGCCTAAAATTCTCAATATGGTCCCCACAAATATGTAGAATTCAAGCACCCGCGACATTGAATGATTTTACAGTATTCCACGTGTATTTTCTGTTGTTGCTCATTTTCAAGAGCATTAGAGACTTTCCGGGTTTCAGTTGGATCTGCTTAATAACATTCTTAAATTTAGCAAAGAAGTGAATATTGGTTATCAATTGTACAGATACATGTATGTAGCCTCAAATCTGGATAAATTCTCGAAAGTGACGTGAAACAACATACAATCAATCAACCAACCTGGATGATAACTTCACTGCACTCTCCATGAATCTTACGAATTACGTATTGTCACCGCCTGTTTGTTATCATGAAAAATGTGTCCAATTGGATTTATTGATAATTACCATTACAATTTGGAGGATTCCATCCCGGTTTACAACCTTCGAGACATTCTCCGTTGAATCTATTGCACTCGTTGTTAGGAACGCAGTTTTCGCTGCATCTTTCCCCGCAATTTTCGCCGTAATATCCAACTTGACATTCTGTTTATTCAGTAGAAAAATGAATATTGTAATACGGAACAATTTTAATATTATTTACAAAATATCTGGTGCATGTATATTGAGATAACGACTAGTATTCAAGCTCGAAAGTCCAGTAAATAATATAAATTTTGGAGCAGAGCAAAAATGGACCTCTTAAACATTAGAGGTGCATGGGATCAGGTGTCATGAAGGAGTGAACAAGATTAATGATATTAGTCTTCAAATGGAAGAACAATTACCCTGCTCGCACGTCGTGCCTTGAAATCCTTCTCCACAACCGTTTAAACATGTACCATTAACATGATGACACGTCTCTCCTTTTCTACAATTACCACATGATGATGAACACCGAGATCCATAACTTCCGGTACTGCATACTTATTATGAAAAATAATACATGTATATATAGTTGTACTTGATGAAACATATGGATATGACATAAGGTACTGTAGATCACTAAATTTTCGCGACACCTTATTTTCGCTAAATAGTCATTGACTCTTGATTAGCGAGATAAAATTTTCACGAATTGTGGTTATTGCTCTATATAATTTAAGGAATGCTATTATACGCGGGCACACTGTCTCGCGTAATTACGCGAAAATAAAGTTCTCGTGAATAAAAAGTGATTTACAGTAATCAAGCTCAAAAGTCCATTTAACGATACAATATAGGAGCAGAGTAAACACATATTCTTGGAACTACATGCTGTTTAAATAAAATCAGTACTGTTTCAGACATGAATGGATAAAGGAGAATATTGGCGGAAAATCTTGTGATTGGATTGATAGGTCATGAGGCTTTACATGTAACAATCCCTCCAAGGTGGCTAATTGTTTAGGCCATCTTAAAAAAAATTTTTGCATACCCTCTACTGAGAAAGAGTAAAATAATTGGAATGTAGGTAGGTGGGAAAATTTTTTCTAAGACAATTTCAACATATTTGTGGACAAAATAAGAAAAATACAAAGAAGACAAAAAAAAAATCGTTTCCTGGAATGTAAAAGTCTTGAGTCGGACCATTCTAGTCAGGCGGTCGGTAGAGAGTAAGCAAACAATTTTTAGGATGGCTAAATATATTTACATTGTTCACAGCGAGATCCCTGGTATCCAGGTACGCAACCGTAACACTCCCCTGTATGTATGTGACATAGGCTGTTCTGGCAGGTATTCGAGCAAGGAAGATTACAATTCTCTCCATAGAATCCTGCACGTTCACAACCTAGAATTTTTTTTTCACGCAGAATTAATTGATAACTTTTGATTTGCTTTCATAAACATTATTTCATTTTAAACTTACGCTCCTCGTGGTTACTTACCGAATACTTGTAGTTCACATAGCTCATTAAAAGCATAGTTGGAATAGTAGCTAGGATATTTCACTCCAGATTTTCTTTCGTTGTAGAATATGACATATTGCCCATGCACAGGGCATTTTGTTGTTTGGTTTTCTGAAGGTGTTCCGTTCACTTTTTGTATCTCATGGAAACAAAGATGACTGTCCTCTCGTGAGGAAGTGTTGGAAACATAAAGGAAGAATCCAGCCAGTCGGGGAACATAGGGACTGGGGTCTGTAACAAATGTAAATTCCAGATAAATTCAATATTTCTTAGTTTCCACAATTCTGAAAGAGTCGAAACTTAAAAGATGGTAAAATAATGAAAAAAAAAATAGCGGCAATAAATGGGTATGATGCATTGTAGAGTTTTTTTTCATAACGAATAGTTTTTGGAAGAATTGGGAATAAAGAATTATGCATCTTGGAAAAGTAAATTGTGTTTCAAATTGAACTGAAATCAAACAAAAACTTGGAGGTGAAGCTTTTATTTATAGTTTATTTTAACAGACAGACAGTAAGACTAACACTTTACTATCGCAGAGGCATTTCAGATCTCTGATTGGTAGAGCTAGAAATACACATACGAGGTAAGTTATCTGTCCTGTAGATAATATTTATGTGGCTGATACTGTACACTCCTTCTAGGTTGACCCACCATGTCGCTGTTGTTTGGCCATTGGCAGAGATTACACATTGTCCCGCATTTGAAGTGAGACTATCATATTTACCGTCAACTGCTTTATCTGCTCCCCATTGATTACTAAAGTAAGGGTGATCTTGATAAGCAGGTTTATTAAGAGCTAAATTTTCTGGAGAAAAAAAAAGAGCATAACAAAATAACTCAGATTAAAAACTATGTGCGTTTTGCTAAAGATGGTGAATTATTTTCCTAATAAATATGCATCATTATCGAGATTAGTCACCAGTTGCTATGTATGGAAGACTTGTTTTCCAAGCTACATGCCACTTTGCACACCTATTTTACTTTTTGATGCGACAAATATTTTTGTTTTCCTATAGTCAACCCTGGACATTGCTATTCTCTCTATGACAAGGCGCGGATCCAGGAACTGAAATAAAAGGGGGCCCTTCAAGTAGGCAGGGGGTCTGGGGGCCGCCTCGAGGGGGTCCAGAAGCGAAGCTCCTGGATTCTACGGATATTTCGTAGGGTAAAAATGAGGTCTACCGAGTAAACATTTTTTTTTTACATTTTCTCGACGAAAGTGTGATTTACGCTAACTTTGACAATTTTAAGGGGAGGGGTGCCCCCCTACTTAAATCACCACTGATGACATTAAAAAGAGTACCCATCTTCGCCCTATATCACTGTATAAAATTAAATGTAACTTCCACATATTCTTCATCATATTTGGCACCTCCTATTTATTTTTTTAATCCGACTCTTATCTCGGGTTTCCTAGATCAAAACATGGACTTGACCATTATAATCATATGGAAGGCGGAGGTATCCTTTTAGAGTGCTCGGAGCTCACAGTACCTCCATTCGCTAGAGCGTCTGCTCTAGACTCGCGAAGAAAGGAGTTAATCCTAAAATCGCGGGTGGGATGTGGAGACCGGTCCTTCGGATGAGAAAGCGTAAATTGAGGTCCGGTGTCGCAGTTGGTGCTGGAAGGAAAAAGATATCTCTCACTGCTCGATGGCCGTACATGTATGTCAAGTGCCAGTCAAGGCTCAAGGTAAGTAGTGGAGTCTAAATACAGGTAAAAAAATTCCGGAGCGGGACGTTAAACAATAAACTAATCTCTGTGGTAACCTGAATGAAATATCAGCTAAGTATATATAAAGATGAAAATACTGTTGTAAACCAACAAGTAAAGGAACCCACATATTTATAATGTTGCATCTATATAGAAAATTCATTTTGGAAATTAAATGCAGAAGTCAAATTTACTTTCAATTCATTTTGTTTTCATACAGTAACATAGAAAATCACACGGAAATACTTAAAAGATCTTTGAAGCGAAATTTTTTATAAATAACAATTACACATTGCAGTTGTGTCGGAATTAATAAATACATATACCTTTGTTATTTCGATCGAAAATACACTTACCCAGTATATGTACCTAAACTCGATAATGTTTGAAAGTATAAATCAGTCCTCAGGTGGAGTTACTATATTACTATCCGTACAATAATATACACATTTCCACAGTGACTCTACATATTCTAAAAAAAAAAATCATTAAACACTGTTAAAGCAGGCGAATAAGTGCATATAACGACAGTATTTCTTACCGTAAGCCAAAGAAAAAATCCTTAATAAACTTATAAAGCAAATGTACAAAGACATTGTTCTGTAATGTTCCGTTAACCATGAAAGAAAAAATCGGGACAGGAAACTTTTACACAGGAAATCAAAAACTTATTATATTGTTATTACTGGAAATTGGCAGTGAGGAAATAAATATGTAACTTCCTTATCTTAAAAAAAGAGATTTACAACATGCCATTTTTTGTTAAGAGCATAAACGGATATATATAGTTCGATTTATGTTGATACCATGCGGAAGTTTTTCTTGTGAAAATATTTTGGACTTTCAATATTCCTTACATACCCTTTTTTATACGGAAGTCTGTACTCGATATCTTTTTTCGAATCTTAAAACAATACATTTTGTATCTTAGGACTTCACTTAGGCCTGATCCTCCAAGCGAGCCTTGCTTTTAACAATTCTTAAGCATTATTTCAACAAATGATTTAAAATCAAAATACGTCTTTTAAGATAATCACCTGAAAACCATGCTTTTACACATACTAATTTATTAGTTCTCTAGTCTAAGAAATAAGCTTAGAAATGTAGACAAAATATATGTACAGATTATGTTAGATAAGATATACCGGTATGTACAGTGTACACGTACTCCTACAAGTAAGAGCCTCGATTAATGTCCCTACGCTCCTTACATACCCGGACTCTTACATCCAAAGGCCATTTTCTAACGTGCTCGTTCCGCCTGAGATTTGAACTGAACATGTTGCGTGAAATAAACTGTAAACAAGTAACTTTCAGGTACCTACAGGTTTGCATAGGGTATAAAAGTCATAAGAAATCATAAAATCTTTTGCATTCAGTTTGCATCATAGTTCAAAATCGTAATTGTTTGTCACAAGAACTTCTTTCGATCCGCATTTTTGCGGATTGCTAGTCAGAAAACTATGGGATGTTGTCAGATGTTAGTGTAGCGAGTATACGAGCGGATCTAACATCTAATTATCCCCTCGTGCAACTAGTTGCGTAGGGGATATAGCATCGCGAATGTTTGCGGATTGCTATTCAGAAAACTAGGATTCTAGAAAACTAAGGAGCACACGGCGGGTAAGAACGGTCGGCAGGGGATGCTTACTACTCCATGGCACCTGATCCCATCTCCAATGGAGGTCCGTGTTTGCTCTGCTCCTATTTAGTATTGTTTGATTGACTTTTGATCTTGAATACTGTTCGTTATCTCCCCATGTTTCGTGTATTTGGATCGTCTATAGTAGCGCCACCATATCCCTGGGTAATCTTATTAAAATTTGATGTCAGATCCGCTCGCATACTTACTAAGCTAACATCTAACAATATCCCAGAGGGTCACATTAGATGTCATATTCAGAACAACTCTTGACTTATTGGCTTCAACAAATATATGATTTTGTATGCGACGATTTTATTGGTTGATAGAATGTGACCTCTGACGTGACCCTCTATGGGATGTTGTAAGATGTAGCGAGTATACGAGCGGGTCTAACATCTGATTATCCCATCGCGCAACTAGTTGCGTAGGGGATATAGCATCGCGAATGCTTTATGTGTTAGTGTGTGTTACAGTTTGTGGGCAAGATTTACAGAGAAACTTTGTATTAACCACTCTCAGCCTTTACATACTTCTGTGACATTATTAAAGGACAAAGCCTATTCATTTTCAAAGTAATCGACGGAATACTTCTTAAAATATAGCGTTTTTACTACAGGTACCTTCTACCCCTGAAATTTTGTGTACGACTTGACAATGCTCACTTCTGCTTATTCGAGTTACTTCAATAAACTGAAGTTTTATGTACGACTTGACTTATACATGTACCACTTCTGCTTAATCAACCTGGTAAATTCGGGTTCTTCTTCTTCTTCCTATCCAGTGTAAAACCATTATCGCACTCTGCGTGAGGGGGTGAGTGTCTATATACAGTGCTCACAAAATTAAAAGTTTAAAAGATTAGAAGCGCAGAGATGTGACATTTAGTGGCTGGCACTGGACAGCTGGGTCTTGAAGCTGTCCAGGGTCTTGCCCTCCACCATACCTCCTGATAAGGAATTCCACAGCCGGATGGCTTGAGGGAAGAAGGAGGTCTTACACACTTCTGTCCTTGTGTGTGGTACCAGGAATCGCAGGATGTGGCCTCGGGTCCTCAACGATGCTGGTTGCAAGTAGCTCCCCGCCGGGATGATAAACTATCCTATACAACATGATAACTTGGGCCCTTTCCCGGCGGATCTGAAGTGACTGCCATTGGAGCTGCTGTAGCATGGATGTTACACTGCTTTTGACATGCATAGCCAGATACATGTACATAGCGGGGAGTCAAAATGTATTGAACTTTTTAGAGTTTCAGTTTCAAGTAGACTAGGCGTTCGATTATCTTTTCTTGTTTGCGATAATAACTGGGTAATTGAACATTTGTCAAAACAAGAGTTACAAAAGGTAAACTGAAAACATCTCAGGTGATAAAACAATTGTCGTGAACATTTACAATGAACCACAAATCGCCACTTTCGGACCGTGCGGTATTTCTTTTCAAACAGTACATTCCGAATAATTTAAACATAATCATAATTTAATCTTACATAACTTAAACCGATAGGTAAGGACGTTAACTTTAATGTATGCGAATAATTAAAACTCTAACTGAATCACTTTCAGCAATATATCTATATAAAATCAAAAACCATAGGTTGACTCATATAAAATATTTTTAACATAAGTTTGACTAAGCTAAGTTCTGTTTATGTTACTGTTCGAATAACTAGTCATACTGAATTCATAATGAAATCCCGTCTTGCATTAGGTGATTGTGATACACATTCAATAACGAAGTCATCATTATATATACTCTCTCTCTCTAAACTATGTTTTATATACTAAGTTTTATCCTACCTTGAATGATATTTATTTTATTCAATATTTTGGTATTTTGGTTCCTTCTTTTTATCATCATTTTTCCACTGTATGTATTTTTTCTTTTGCTTCATGGGGCCGTTCCTCCTCTTCTTTGTGGTTTATTAATTAAAACAGACAAAGAAGCATCATTTCTAGTTTTTTCTATTTAATATATAATATTTACATATGAAGATACCAAAACAAAAATAAATCACAACAAGCACAACTAACAAGCACTATTAGTCACTTATTGTCATGTTAACAAAACAGTCACAACAAGCACAACTAAAAAGCTGTATTACTAGTAGTCACTGATTGTCTTGTTCACAAAACACAGCCACAGATTTCAAATAGGGATATAAAGCTTCTTCAACACAAGCACAACTAACAAGCACTATAAGTCATTCACATAAGTTATTGTCACAAAACGCAGAGTTTAAAAGGGGCTGTACAGGCGTCCAAGCCTCTTCCAAGAGGTGGAGATGTTCCCCATGGCATAGGTGCTCCACAGCTGGCATGGACCTAATATGAAAAATAAGACATGTAAGTAAGATCCTTCATCAAGTAATAAAAAAATTCAAAAGTAAAGTTAAAAAAAAGTTAGACAATTAGTTAAGATTCTTCATTTACTAATAAAATAATTAAAATGAAGATACATCAGAATAAATTTTGCACTCTATTTGAGCACTTTAATAGTGAGTTCTTTTTTTAATATTTCGATTTTTAATTGAAATCTATGTTACCTTTCCGGTGGACTTCCTATGCAGCTTTCCTTCACTGATCAGGCATCCCTGCAGGGGGATGAGTTTGGCTTCCTCCCTCAGGTCTAGGGGGACGCACAATGGAAGGTTGTTGGACCCTTGGACCTTCTGCAGGTTCATCCTCGTGTGCCAGCCTTCAACCTGAAAAAGTAATTTTTAAATTATTATAACTATAGTGTATATTTACATATTTTCAGTACATTGTACAGAAGTGAAGTAAATTTTACAATATTACTAATAAAAAAGGTTTAATAAACCTGGAATATTTGAAAATTTATTATATATCTAAACTTCCTTAAAATATTACATGTACCTCATTTTTTGTCCGGGTGGACTGGTTCAAGGTGACCAGGATGACACAGGCCATGTGCAGTTGATTATCCATGACCGATGGACATACTCAACAACATCCCTCAAGGTTTCTCCCCCCTCCCCCCGACGGAGTTGCTGATCCTCTGGATGAGAGGGAGAGCCTTGAACTTCCCTACACTCTTGTTGACGTCGTCTCTCTCTCAACCTGAATAAAATAAATGCAAATTTAATGATTTTAAATTGAAATTTAAAGATATTTTTATGTCTTTCAATTTGATAAATACTTTTAAAATAATATATCTTTGTTTGTTTATATATTTCTAAAACACTTTTTAATTGTATCAATAATATTTTTTCATAGCTTACTTGCAGTCCATTCTCCTGAACCTTGGTGTAGACTGCATTGGACCAGTGAAACACACCCACGGATCGTGGGCTGGGGGAAGACCTCCTACAAACCCTTCCATATGCCACGCTCGAAGGCAGCCGTAAACAATGTCACTGAAAGGGGGGTTGGGGGTAGGAAGACAATCCACAATGGACTGGAATTATAGCTGAAATAAACAAAATTGACTTTAAAAAGTGTGTCTTAAAAGTCATAAAAAAGTATAAGAATCTTATCTGTAACATATGTATTAAAGTACGATTTAATCAAATATGAATAATCTTATGTACGACCTGTTGTGTTACCATGTTGTCTCGTTCTGGAATAAATAAGATATAGCACTCAACACGTGGTTCTACATTTTAATAACATACCCACGAACTGATAATGATTCATTATCTTAAGATTTTTTGATAGTAAAGGATATTATTTGATTGTTAAATTGTACAAAAAAAAACATTTCTCCTTACATGTTCAATAGGATGAATTAAATACCTTTCTGTAGTTCTTTGCATGCTTTCCTGACATCAGGGCAAAAGCATGTGGCATCTTCTTCAGGGCATCCCTGTTCCGGATGTAGGCATGGATGGAGAGCAGTTGCATAAGGGCTTTCTCACCAGCGTGCCATCCAAGAATCACTCTTTCGTTGAGGCGAAGACCTCCAGCTGCTAGTCGGTGGCAAAGACGAGGTGCCTCCGGTCCTTCACTCGGATTTCCCCCTGAAGAAACCGGGTTCGATGAAGTCTTCATCGATTTCAAAATGAAAGACTTATTACTCATCATGCAGACTCTTCTTTAAAATGTTTTTTGAAATACTCAAACATTAAAATATATTTAAACTGTATTAAATTTTCTTGTCTATAAAAAGTTTTAATGAAACTACACATGTACATTACCATTAAACTGTCTTTAAATTGTACTAAATTATTTGCCATGTCAAATACACTAAAATTATCAGAATATAGGTGTGTTCAAATTATATATAAAGAATATTTAGAATTGACCTGGAAGTAAAGATCCTTGGGTCCCTCTGGCCGCAATTTTTGCCGATGTCTGATGGCTGTTCTGGACAGACAAGAGGGTGGAGTTTGGAAGGCTCCCTTCAGGCTCCCTGATGTCGCAATACTCATCCTTGATTTCCTCCACAATGGTGCCTGCTACCCTAAAGATGTTGGCCTTGGCCTTCTTAACCCGAGAAAGAAAGTAAATATATGTATCATGATATAAATAAAAATGAATGGTAATTTTTAAATATATAGTTTATTATATATTCTTTATCTGTTTTTGTCTTGATTGTAAAAAGAAAAGAAAGTTGTTTAGATTTATTTGACATCCTATAACTTAGGATGTATCGTGTAAATTAATTTTAACTTAACATACATCACGTTAATCAATAGCTGCAGTCCTTAATCCGGGTGCTTCGATAAACTGAAATTTTACGTACGACTCGACAATTTCCACTTCTGCTTAAAGCTTAACACTTCTCCTAAATAGGCATCGTCAGACGTATACATAAACCCTTCGATTCTATTACACCTGATGGCACACTTGAATCTCTTGGCCGACATGATTATTCTGTTCGTGGTTTTGGATTTTATGCGTTTCTTCCTTGATTTTATATGCATTTTCTGTTGTAAATAATTTATTGACTTGTATTTTCATGATACTAATTCCTGTGTTGTAGGAATAAATGCTTAAATAATAAAAGTTTAGACGCGACCGAGTAGCACGGCAGTGTGAGATGTACGTCTACACCCGTCGGACCTCTACAGCGAAATACATTTAACCGTTAAGAGATCTCCCCTTTGTGTAGGGATTGTAGGGGATAGCGTCGATGAACGGTAGTAGCCGAAATATCTCCCTCCACATGTACTCCAGAAGGATGGTCATATCCATCGACGAGTTAGCAACTGTTATCCTTGACGAACATTTTCTAACCTGAATATTGAGTTATTAAACCAGTAAAATGTTAATATTGTTTATGTCACTGTAAATAGCAGAACTTTAAGCTTATATGAAAACATACCATGTTTCTTGTTACAATTATAAGAGCTCGTCTTGGATGAAGACCATGCACTCGGGGCAGAGTGTGGGGATCACCGAGTACATCTACACTTCTCTTATCTTCTCTGTCTATCGGATGCATTACATAGACTCTGTCTGAGGAACAGCTACTAAGAGAAGATCTCGCTTGCGGAAAAGGGGAAAGGGTTGCTGACAAGGACCGAATCCGCATCAGCGGCTTCACAGGCTTCCCGGGAAAAGAAAAAGGGGGCCATCTCCAACTCCAACAAGGTACCCCCCCCCCTGCAACCTCCACAATTCCACCGCAAGTTCCAACACTCGCGTCTGCACCGCCTGAAGCTAATCGTTCACCAGTAGAAGCAAAACTTCCTCATGGATGTCATCTGTAGTAGCCGAAATATTGTGTACCTCCCTCAAAATACTCAAGAAGAATGGTCATGTCCATCGACGAGTCGGCATCCCCAATCTCTTATGAAGAACAGCACCTTCCGTCCGGCATTCCCCGGGCTTTTGAAGTCTTCCATACTGAGTAGTGGTACGTTGCTGGTCAGAGTTCCCTCGCCATATCAGGTTTGGCTCAGTGTCTGCTCATTGTGGATTAAGTGAAGCTATTTCTTGATGCACTGATGTGTTTAATCGGTTTTCAGAGGTATCTTGGAATAAAGCCGAGTTTGCAAATAAATTTTTCCTTTAAAGTAAGCAGTAAACTGAAATGCTTCTACCTCAGAAGTGAGAAGAATATCCGACATATTTTGATGTTGACGGAAACTTTATGGCATCGAGTCCGATGCTAGATGAACCAAAAGTCTCTGTCGAGACTGTAGCTCTTTTGGTTAATACTTATAATAAAGTAAGAGAAAAGTTGGGACTTAAAACTTTGAAAGGAAAAATTCCACTCAAACCAACATAAACAATTTATAAAATAAATAACACGTAACTTGATACAGAAGCGCTGTCATAAGTGCAGTTTAATTACACACAATAATACAAATACAACTTTACTTCTCCGCAACTCTTAAATCTACAAAACAAAAACGTATAATTAACCAGAAGTCTCTGTCGAGACTGAAGCTCTACTGGTTTGTACTTATAGCAAAGGAAGAGAAAAGTACTTAAGCAGTTGGGAATTGAAACTTTACAACAGCAATAAATAGAATAATGATCCTTGATAAAGTCTCTTTATGTTCTTAGTGTAGTCTACTTGTGTGCCAAGTTATATTGAAATCAGACCAAAACTGTAGGAGGAGTAGCATTTTGAAACAATTTCAAAGAAATTTTTATTTTTAGTAACCACGGCAACACCATTCATGGAAATCAAAAACCGATATACACAATTATGGATCTTAGTGTAGTCTACTTGTGTGCCAAGTTATATTGAAATCAGACCAAAACTGAAGGAGGAGTAGCATTTTGAAATCATTTCACAGAAATCTCTCTTTTTTTTAGTAACCACGGCAACACTGTTCCTCGAAATCAAAAATAGATACACAGAATTATGTATCTAAGTGTACAGTAGAGTCTACTTGTTCGCCAAGTTATATTGAAATCAGACCAAAACTGTAGGAGGAGTAGCATTTTGAAAGAATTTCACAGAAATTTCTATTTTTAGTAACCACGCCAACACCGTTTATCGAAATCAAAAACCGATACACAGAATTATGTATCTTAGTGTAGTCTACTTGTGTGCCAAGATATATTGAAATTAGACCAAAACTGTAGGAGGAGTAGCATTTTTAAACCATTTTAATGAAATTTCTATTTTTAGTAACCACGGCAACACCGTTTATCGAAATCAAAAACCGATATACAGAATTATGTATCTTAGTGTAGTCTACTTGTTTGCCAAATTATTTTGAAATCAGACCAAAACTGTAGGAGGAGTAGCATTTTGAAAGAAATTTCTCAGAAATTTCTATTTTTAGTACCACGGCAACACCGTTTATCGAAATCAAAAAACCGATATACAGAATTATGTATCTTAGTGTAGTCTACTTGTGTGCCAAGTAATATTGAAATCAGACCAAAACTGTAGGAGGAGTAGCATTTTGAAAGAATTTCACAGAAATTTCTATTTATAGTAACCACGCCAACACCGTTTATCGAAATCAAAAACCGATACACAGAATTATGTATCTTAGTGTAGTCTACTTGTTTGCCAAATTATTTTGAAATCAGACCAAAACTGTAGGAGGAGTAGCATTTTGAAAGAAATTTCTCAGAAATTTCTATTTTTAGTAACCACGGCAACATCGTTTATCGAAATCAAAAAAACGATATACAGAATAATGTATCTTAGTGTAGTCTACTTGTGTGCCAAGTAATATTGAAATCAGACCAAAACTGTAGGAGGAGTAGCATTTTGTAAGAATTTCACAGAAATTTCTATTTTTAGTAACCATGGCAACACCGTTTACCGAAATCAAAAACCGATACAGAATTATGTATCTTAGTGTAGACTACTTGTGTGCCAAGTTACATCCAAATCAGAACAAAACTGTAGGAGGAGTAGCATTTCTCAGAAATTTCTATTTTTAGTAACCACGGCAACACCGTTTAACGAAATCAAAAACCGATACACAGAATTATGTATCTTAGTGTAGTCTACTTGTGTGCCAAGTTATATTGAAATTAGACCAAAACTGTAGGAGGAGTAGCATTTTGAAAGAATTTCATAGAAATTTCTATTTTTAGTAACAATGGCAACACCGTTCATCGAAATCAAAAACCGATATAAAGAATTATGTATCTTAGTGTAGTCTACTTGTTTGCCAAGTTATATTGAAATCAGACCAAAACTGTAGGAGGAGTAGCATTTTGAAAAATTGTTTACAGACAGACAGACAGACGGACAGACGGACGGACGCCGGACGCATTACTATCGCATAAGCTCTTCTGGTCTCTGACCAGTAGAGCTAATAAAAACCAAGATAATATTTGTGAACAGGTATTCTATAAATACATTAACCAATCCGATCGATTATCATTTTTAAACAACACTAGGTAAACACGTGTACGATAGATACACGTGTTGTGATACCTTCAATAAATACATCCCGCTGCAACTAAGCTTTGAAAGAGAACAAAGAGTACGCTACAAAAAGTTTATTTAATGCTCAAAACAATGTATAGATCATCTGGACACACACAAAGCACGCACACCTACAACAAAAAAAAATAAACAAAAAAATAATGATAGTGTCAATGTACCGATTTTAATAACGTCATACCAGACCCGACAAATGTTTCATTGCAATGTGCAAATAAATTCAAAATCGGAGACACTGACTGTCGAGACCACAGGGGTTGACCCAAGACGTTACCGTTAACTGTTCATAGAGTCACAGTCGTTGGTTACTCACAGAATTACGGTTACGACACTGTCCAACAGTCGCAAGTCCCTCTAGCCTGCAAAGCACTAGTACACAGGATTTCCTCGAATACCTCGGTATGCCATAATGTTCACCTGCTACTTCTAACACGCCCAGACATAGCTATTCACTTATAATAACACATTATTTAAGGTTCTGGGTTTCCATAGTCGGTAAAAAAAAACGTATTCATAATGAATACCTGAATATGTCGGTTACATAATGTACTATGCATAATACTTCACAAAATACTGCGAAATAACTTTTTCTTAAAAAAATATCACAGAAACACCTAGTCAACAAAATATACAGTTCAAAGTCACCGCTGCCAAAGTTCTCAACTGTACTTTACATTCCACACAGGAAAGCTTCTCGAACACTCACAAAACATTCAGGCCTAATGCAAACAGCAATTTTACGCGACCACACAGGTCATACATTTTCTCTTAGGAAGGAAATACCTTCTCACTTCTTCGGCCTGCTCTGAACTCACACGTCGACAAATTGTACAAACCGGTGAGAATGAAATTGTGGACTTAGTGTAGTCTACTTGTGTGCCAAGTTATATTGAAATCAGACCGAAACTGTAGTCTGTAGGAGGAGTTAGCAGCATTTTGAAAGTATTTCAGAGAAATTTCTATTTTTAGTAAAAACGGCAATACCTTGCATCGAAATCAAAAACCCATATAAAGAATTCTGTATCTTAATGTAGTCTACAAATGTGCCGAGTTATATTTAAATAAGACTAAAACTGTAAAATTAGCATTTTGAAAGTATTTATACAGAAATTTCTATTTTTAGCTACCACGGCAACATCGTTCATCGAAATCAAAAACAGATACACAGATTATATTATTTTAGTCTACATGTATGCCAGTAATCCGAGATTCCTCTGACTCTAACCCCCGCTTTTATATCATGACTTGTGCGGGGGAGAGTCAGAGTGGACGCCATATTGAAAACTGGGAATCTGGCGAAACCACTTGGTATCGCAACTCTGCCTACCTTTTACAACCTTATTTCGCGCAGCTAACTCCCGAGGCGCGAGAAAGCAGTAAAATAATTATTTTCTTACTTGTTAATCGTCTTTAAAAGGATGCTTTCGCCGTTTAAACAGCCCTATCACCGACAAATGAAGCATCACTTGAATTAGGTCGCCTCCTCGCCATTCGACTGCTTTGCGTATGACGTCAGCACACAAATACACAAAATTCCATTCAGTTTGAAAGTAACACGTGCTCAAACCACGTGTGGGGCTTTCGGAAAAATATGAAAGTGTTGTGAAAATACATATAAAATAACAAAATGATGTTTAATTTATTTATTGATAAGGAAAGCAACTGTCAAAAACGACTTCTATGCTAATATGTGGTTAAAAAACAGTATTTACACCACACATGATATTTTCGCGTGATAGTTTGTTTGTGTATTCGTGTGTGACGTCATGCGCAAAGCAGTCGAATGGCGAGGGGGCGACCTAATTCAAGTGATGCTTCATTTGTCGGTGATAGGGCTGTTTAAACGGCGAAAGCATCCTTTTAAAGACGATTAACAAGTAGGAAAATAATTATTTTACTGATTTCTCGCGTCTCGGGAGTTAGCTTAGCGAAATAAGGTTGTAAAAGGTAGGCAGAGTTGCGACACCGTCTGGTATCACCAAATTGCCAGTTTTCAATATGGCCTCCGCTCTGACTCTCCCCCGCACAAGTCATAATATAAAAGCGGGGGTTAGAGTCAGAGGAATCTCGGATTAGTATGCCAGGTTATATATTGAAATCAGACCAAAACTATAGGAGGAGTAGCATTTTGAAAACTTGTTTACAGACAGATAGGCGGGCGGGCGCATTACTATCGCTAAGCTTTTCTGGTCTCTGACCAGTAAAGCTTAAAACCGAGGCAATTATAGCTGAATGTATGGTTATGGAAATAATAATAAATCATTGATGATACTATGATTAATTAACGACTTTACATATTAGAAGACTAATTTTTCATAATGGTTTTGGATCGGGTTCATGCTGCGCTAAATTCCGAAGATCAATATTGTAAATATGAAGCGAGAAAAAATGTTGAAAAAATGAGTAAAACTTTCGTCTTTATGTGGATTATTATTTTAAGTTAAAGGCATGCACAACCTCAACATTTTAACATCAAGCAGTTTTACCTTGGTCATAACTTTTGTATATTATAAAATGACATTCTAAAGTAAAGGGGGAACCCGGTAGGGAACATGTATTGCTTATGCAATACTCTCAGGATGCTTGTTTATATTAAAGCAGTTAATATTATTACTTTTATGAAAACATTTCAGTTAATTTTTCTGAATGCATTATTTTGTATCAAATACTCGGCATACTAATACAGGGGGGGGGGGGTTAAAAGCTAATTTTTCCACACAAAGAAGTGTATTGATGAAAATTTCCTGCTTCTATTGATTGAAATGGAATAACAGCATCTAAAATACAAATATCCATGAATTAATATAAAGACGTGATGTAATGATTTTTTCCGTAGAGTTTTCAAGGAGGGGTCTGTTCTACTTTTGCTTCAGAACGGGGATTGTGAAAAAGGATATTTCTTCCAGCAGTAAGCTCTAACGAACTCTAACAATAAATAAATCATTGAATTTTTCCTGTTGTTATCGGTTATAATTCTATAACCCGCACTTACGCGGGATTTCATCTAGTTAGTGTTATCATTACCGTATTATTTTACCGGCCTCATAAAGAAATAGTGTCTTTTTTCTCCTTAAACACGAACAGAGATCATCCTTTCCAGTAGCCGATAAGAAGAATGGGTTCATTGGTTCATTAGAAATATGATCAAAATATTGGGTTATATATAATGGACGCTATAATGTTTAAGAAAAAAATATCGTTTACTTTATTTCCACCCCCAGAATGTTGCAGAGTTCCTAAATTAGTGGAGAGCAAAAAGAAAAACGTCTCATTCTTTCAAGATTAAATTTTATGTCCAATTGTATACATGTACAGTATGTCAATACAGAAACGATACCTTATGAAAATTTTATTTTTCTCAAAAGTTTAATAGCATCTCCTTTAATTCTTGATTAGGCAGAAATAATTTAAACCAAAAATGAAAATGAACAATAATTTATGAATAACATTTATTACAAATACATCTTTATACATATAGAGGACAGCTTTTAAAAATTGTTGGGTGCCCTCTCCTGACCGACTGACTAAAAATGTGCCCGACTCAAAACTTTTTTTTTACTTCAAAGGACTTGACTTTTTTCCGTCTTCTTTCCCTTTATGCCATTAAATCCATTTCATGTTGAAATATCCTTGAAAAGGTTTTCCACTATGCCATTAAATCCATTTCATGTTGAAATATCCTTGAAAAGGTTTTCCACCTGCTTATCGACTCATTATTTTTACTTGAGTTGGGCGCAGGCACACAAACATAATTTTAAAGATTGCCTGACTTTATTAACATCACATTTTTTTTCTTCAAAATTTGAGATTATTATGCTTTAACAAATTGACCCAAGTCAAACAGCGTGAAACAACAAAGTAACAAGACGTAAGACCAAAAGCTAAAGAACGTACATTTGCTTTAAGATAAAATTTCAATAAATCCGAGAAAAAAATGTGGAATATATTGAACAACATTGAAACAATGCAGTTATTCAAATAAAGGTACAACGTAGAATTATAAAACCGCATCCCCCTCTCTCTTTATACATAAATATCTATACATGTACATGTATTCTGTGTATATTAACTTCCAGTTTAATTACATGTTTTTAAAGGGGCAAAGAAGATTTTAGAATGACCTCGCCTGAGGGGTTTGACAAGTAATCAAAGAAAGATGGGGTTATTTTATCTTAATCTTTTCTCCTTATATATTTAAATGATTTTGGAATAAAAGTCTAAATTGATTTATATTTGGATATAAATTCACTTGTTAGCTAATTGCACTGTAAGAATATAGAAATGATCGGGGAAAACACGAGTCATCCATAATAAACATTTTAATTTCGTTATTTTTTTTTGCGAAAAATGATTGGAACGCAGGAGCATTGTTCAAATTTTCTTCAAAATTTAAATCATTTGGTATTGTGCTACATGTACCTCCTCAATGGCACCTGATCCCACTCCTGATGTTTTAGAGGTCGTATTTGCTTTATTCTTATGTAATTCAGAATTCAAATACTGTTCATTTGTTCTTCTTTAGGTCACCTGAGTCATAATGGTGACCTTAAACTATCCGCTTTCGTCCGTCGCAAGTCGTCGGTCGTGTGGTAAGTTGTAAAATTTTCAGCTTCTCTGAAACCGCTGAATCAATTCAAGCCAATTTAGCACATGACATCTATTGGTGAAGAGAGAGAATTTGTGAATGTTTTGGTCCCTTACACCCTGGGACCTGAGAGATGGGGCTTAAATTATCTAAATCAATGCTATCTTTAAAAATGTTATTTTTTTTACTCCCGAATATGACAAACTGTTAGCATAGTTTGAATAAGCGGTTAGCTCTCTACCAAATTTGTAAAATTCATAGCCCCTGGATTATGGGTTCTGGCACCAGGACGGCCGGGGCGTTATTAATTAAATGGTGAAAATGCATTAATTCTTTTAAAATATATCTGTTCCTTGGTATTAAGCTGCTGAACTAAAAATAGTTATGATGAGTGATAGAGTTTTTTTTCCAAGAAACTTGAGGCCACTGGGTCTGGTCCTCTGGTGAAGGGCGGGACTGTATATATCATATAGTGAAAATACACCCAATTCTTATAAAATCTTCTCCTCTGCTCCTTGGTATTTAGCCTATGAACTAAATGTACATGTAAGTACATAGTTATGATGAGCAAGAGTGCCTCCTTCGGAATAGTGTATTTTATGGCCCCTGTGTGAGGGGTTTTCTGTAAAGTGGGGCTAAGGGTGGGGGTATATTAAGTATATAGTGAAATGCACCAATTCTTTAAAAATCTTCTCTGCTACTGGGTATTAAACCATTGAACTGTGTAGAAAGTTATAATGAACAAAGGTGTTTCTTCTAGAATTGCGAAGTTCAAGGCCCCTGGGTAAGGACTTCTGGTGTTAGGGTACAGCTCTTATGATTTTATAGTGAAAGTGCATAAATTCTTAGAAAAACTCCTTTGGTCCTAGGTATTATTATCTAAATACATACTAGTAATTATGAACAAATGTTCTTGGCGAACAAGGGTTCCGGTGGTAGGGCGGGGTTCTATTGATTATATAGTGAAACTGCATAATTTGAAGTTCCCCGGCTACCTTTCAAAGTTAGTTAACGTACGTTCTACATCAATGTACGAAACTTTGATGAGGAGGGTAAATCTTCGAAAATTGTTTATTTCATATTCGTTGGGTCAGAGGTACTCTTTATGTTGGGTGGGTTGAATTTGGGATTGAATTTAATGCTTTAAAATCTGCTCTTTGGTATTAATCAAAAGATTTGTGATAAGCATGAATACCTTTTCCAACATTGTGTAATGCATGACCGAAGGTTCATGGGTTCCTAAACTTTAGGGAGGGGTTCTAGTGATTATTATGTAGATATGCATTTTTTCATTGATCGTCAGCTCAGTTACTGTGAATAAATTAATGAAGGTAGTCATGGAAAATGCAATAGTGCAAATTTCAAAATTGTGAATATCATGGCCTCTATTTTTAATATAATCAAAATTCAATTGTTGGGAAGTTTTTTGCATGATACTAAGGATACTTATAAAACCCAGTCGTGATTATCTTGTTTATATGATAAGAAGGGTCACTGCGCGGCACGGAGACGGGATAATCGAAACTTGTTACAACAGCCGCCCCAAAAATGGGTATTCGCATGAAAAATGTTGTGCAAGCTATCGCAGGATTATTTTTTTCAAGAACAAAAATCAATGTATTTTATACAGCGAAAGGAAAACTCGGATGTTACTGTACTGTATATGTTTAGTAAATTTAAACATTTCTTGTACGACAGCAATTCCTTGATGAAAATTGAATCGCCATGCACGCTTCAGACTTTTTATAGAAATTCTAGATAAAGGACGTATTTTTTTTATTTTAGAAAGTTTTGATAATTAACCTTAGGAAGTTAATGTTTAATAACTCAATACTGAGTTTTTTTTTTCTCTTGATAATTTTTTTCTAGTTAAACAGGATAACCATCGTAAATGTACCTGTTATGTTTTACAGTGAAACATCGATTTTAATTCATTTCGTAACTGTGAAATGTGAGACCAGTAAATTAACGGGTTTAATAGAGAGTTGATATTAGCTGATGCAAAGCCAACAAGAGAAACCGCAAATGGAATGTCTGCAAACATGAGAGCAATACTAAACGGCCCAGAACATACGAACAAGACAAGAAGGATCTTACTCACTAGTTTTATCGACTTAATGATTCTCTTTTGCTTTATGTATTCCATCTTTCCAGCATCGGTCCCACTTGACATTTTCATGTATCGTTTCCAAACCTGATAGATCGCAAGGGCATAGAAAATAAGAGTGAGTACCATTAAGGTGGAGCCTAAAGAACATAATATCATTTGTACAATGAATACATTTCGACCAAAAACTTTTTCATAAGTAACAGTGTTTTCTCTTTCAGGGGAAACCATCGACGAGAAAAGAGTAAATGCCGTGGCCCAACTTATACCATAGATGTAATATTTGCCATTCCCTTCAAACAGATGCTGTGCAAAAACATTTTCTGACAAAACAAGAAATCGGTGAAGGCTGATACAGAAGGTCTGAAAAAGCGACATGACCAAACTTGTTGTGCCACAAATATTCTCCAAAATGCACAAAACCAACTCCGCAGAAGATTTAGGAAAGAGCAATCGACATCCAACAACAAAGGAAGTAAAGCCCATCAGGAAGTCGCTCAGAGATAAACCCATAACGAGATTGTGGTTTGTGTTGCGTCGGAGTTCGGCATTTCTGACAATGGCAACCATAACAAGAGCATTTACAACCATGACAACAGTTCCTACACCTAGCATAACTACAGGAACACCTGGCAAAGGATTCCTGGTGGGAAATGAAGTGTTTGTCCATCTGTACGCAAAATCACTAGCATTTACATCAGTCGAGCTAGATGTTGATGTTTCTTCATAATCCGGCGATGGATACATGGTGTTACCTGTGCAGTTTTGTTCACAAAGTTCTGATTCAGTTTTATCGATCCATTTATTTGTTGTGTAGGTATCCTGATAAAATTCGTTCGTGATATCTGTTGAGGCCTTCATTGTCAGTGTTGAAGGTGTGGTCCATTTATAAGATGAGTCAGTCGTGTAGTTATCATTTTCTTTCATAGTACCAGCGATTGCATGGAACAGAAATATTACCAGTAATGTTGTTGAAGCCATCGGTTTCTAAAATGGAAAAAAAAATCTATAACTACTTTGCGTTTTTTTTTAATGTTTTCTGCACATATTGCTTGAATCCTGCAGAATATAGTTCGATCCTAATTATGTTCCCCAATCGAAGTTTGGGAACATATTGTTTTTACTTTTCTGAATTTTCTTCTTTGTTCTCCGGTACTTATTTGTCCGCGAGTGTTCTCGTAAACTACTCATCCGATCTAGGTGAAACATTTTTATGGTCACTAGGTATGTTATGTAGATGTGCGGAACGAAGGTCATTTAGCGCGCGCGTGCGTGCATTTGCGCACACGTGTGACACGTGAAATGACCAATATAATAGATATAGCCGTAACTTTTTAAATTTTTGAAAAAATGCTTTGAAACTCATAATATAAGGATATATTAGTAGTATAGACATGATGACATGGTCAAAATAGCAAGATCTCACGCGCAGGCTCCGATTGGCTGAAACTAAAAGTCTAAATATCTTTTTTGTTTTCTGACAAAATCCATTGGAATTTTGAACATAGTCATACATTATAAAGATCCACAGCATGATCACGGCGGGGAATCTACGTCATCGTACGGGATTAGGACACACAAAAATGGAGGACAAATACTCCGCTTCGATGTAAGAAATTGATATTTTTGCACTTATAAAGAATGGATATTAAATCAGTATGCTACCTAAAGTATGCCAAAGAACGTCAACTACAAGATATATTGTACGTTTGTTCGTGATACAATCTTATTGCTCCAAACACTTCGACACAGTTTGAAAACAAGTGAGAAAAACCCGGGATGTGGGGCACACATTTTTAAAATTCGACCTATTATTCACATGTCCAGATGTACTAGACATTTTATTCTTTTGCGTTTACACTAGAACTAATATTTTAAAAAAATCCAGATTTGTTTAATAGTTCATCATGCTTTAATTATTCAAGAAAAAAGTATAAATCATTTTGTTTTTAGAAATGATGTAGGGCACACCAACACTAAAACGGATATGGGACACACAATAAATTACTTTCAAATTGAAACATCGAGCATTCATATCTTAATGTTTCCATTTAAATGACTGCTGTTAGATAGTATATAAACAAAAACCTGTAAAACTCATCTTTGTTATATTCATCCACATACTTGATTCCCTTGGTTTGCTTGTATCCAAACAAAAATTATAAGTTGAAAATGCTGGTCTATTCTTCAACAAAAGCTTCCAACAAGAATTTTAAATTTTGACTTTTATTAAATTTCATGTAGAAATTTACCGGTGTTCACTTGTGCAGATCTATACTATAGAAAGAGGGGGGGCCGAAGTCCGGAGATAGTGTTTATTTTATGATATTTCTATTTTAAGTTACACGACATCCGCCCCCCCCCCACAAAAAAAAAACAAAAACAAAATAAAAACACACATTCACATACACACTCACGAAATAAGTTCTTTTTAGGTTGGTTGTTTACTCTATTGCTTGTCAAAATAGTTTGGAGTCAGAAAATTCTTGTGTGGACCCCCCCCCCTTTTCCATCCCGAAAAGTTTCTTAATCTGCATATTGGTATTCATAATAAGTTCTTGGGCACTAGCATGTCTTTTAATATGGGAAAGAGATCAAGAACCTTTCTTGTGCTCAAATATTTGCAACAACTGACCATCCAGGTGAATATAAGAATTTTTTTTCCCTACACATGCTACAATGGTCTATAAATAGATATGGAAATTCCAAATTGAAACAAATAATTTCGGAAAGCTATTTTATTTGCTCCTAACTTGTACTCAGATGAACATAAAATTAGTAATCGAATGTATGAAAGTGGTTGCCAGTAATGGAGAGGGCCAAAACAAAAATGGAAGTTAAAAATTGTCTTTTCATTGTTGCCAATCAAAGGTTTTTAGCTGTCATTTTTCTCTGATAATGCCCCCCCCCCCTCCAAAACTTATCCTATAAAGAGCTTGACATTATTTCTTTTTTTTCTTTTTTTTTTGGTATAGCTACTAATGTACTCTTTACAAAAAATCCTACTTTATACTGCTATAGTATTATTTATTTAACCCTGCTCCTATCATTGCTTTTGGCCAATATTCCAGAAAATGTAAATAAGATGGCATGAACTGCTTTATGAGTACATGTACGTAATATTTAATCACTGATCCATACATGTATAATAAAACAATAATTGTTGTTTTTCTCAATCAATACGATGATTTAGCCACCTTCGAAGTACAATATTCATCTTTCTCTTTTTTTCTCGGTAATAAACTATTAGAATTTTGACACAAGTTTGTCAGCCGTTGCAAATATTTGAGCATAAGAAAAGTTCCTTAATCTCCGCTTCCTATCAGCTGACATACTAGAGTCTTGCCGACAAAGATCTAACAAATACAAACACTGAATATACGAATACAGAAACTTTTCGAGGGGGGGGGGGGGTCCACACAACCTAAAAAAAAGTTCTGACTTCAAAATATTTGTTCAAGCAGAGAAATAAAACAATCAACCTAAAAAAGTTATTTCATGTGTGTTCAATAGGGTACATAGACTCCGGACTTCAACCCTCCTTTTAGATCCGCACATGTTTATACTAGTATCTTTCAATTTGATATAATAAAAGTCAGAATTTGACATTCATTTTGACAGCTTTTGTTGAGGATCAAGCAGGCCATTTCAACTTATAATATTTGAATTTTTGTATGGATACAAGCAAACCAAGGGAAAATAAAATATTTGGATGAGTATTACAAAGATGTGTTGTACAAGATACAAGATATTTTATTCACCAATCAAGGGCCCCGGGGGGCATTTCAACATACATACATGTACAATTTAAACATTTTTTTTAACAATATAATTTTTTAAACAGTTATATAAATGAGCAAGTTACATAATAATATTGTTCTCAGTGTCAATGATCATACATAAAACAAGTGCCCAGAAGAATGTCAGTGATCACAAAACAATACAAAAATGTGATGCTATACATGTATAAATTTCAATGGCTTAGCATGCATAAAAATGATGACAGAATCTAGGTATTTATACATTGGTTCTTTTACCATGTTCAGAAATAAATTTCGAAGTAAGCATAAAATTTCTTTATTTTTATTATTCAATATCCATATAAGTTTTTCAACAGGTGTCAAAGAAGAGAAGTTTGGGTTGATTTTTGATATTGTTTCCATTAATTGCAACCTTTCGTTGCTGTATTTTGGACAAATGAGCAAAAAATGTTGTTCATCTTCAACTTCCTGTATATTACATTGAGAACACTTTCTAGATTCAGGGGGAAGTCATGCATATCTTCCCCTTTCAATATTTAATTGATGTGCAGAAATGCGAAATTTAGTTATATTTTTCCTCTGATCATAGTTATTGACAATGTGGAGATAGTGTTCTCTTCCAAAATTGGTTTTGAAGATGGAATAAGTTCTTAGTTTACCATCATTTTGCTGCCTATTTTCTCTATACCATTGGTTTATAAAATATTGTCTTTGAATACATGATGGCTTCTTTTTAAATGAACAAGTACTATATTTTGATAAGTCAATATTTAATTTTTTGAAAGCAGTTAAATGACCCAAAATTTTCTGAATGGATGCCAACCATGATGGTTTATTTTCTAAAAAGAGGCTTTTTGAGACGGAGTATGCTTCTTTGAGTAGGACAAAAGATGGATGTAATGTTTTTAGTCGAAACCAGTAACTTAGCATAGATTTAATAACTGAATGATACAGTGGAAGAGTCATTGTTCATTTACTACCAAACAGCAGTCATTTAAATGGAAACATTAAGATATGAATGCTCGATGTTTCAATTTGAAAGTAATTTATTGTGTGTCCCATATCCGTTTTAGTGTTGGTGTGCCCTACATCATTTCTAAAAACAAAATGATTTATACTTTTTTCTTGAATAATTAAAGCATGATGAACTATTAAACAAATCTGGATTTTTTTAAAATATTAGTTCTAGTGTAAACGCGAAAGAATAAAATGTCTAGTACATCTGGACATGCGAATAATAGGTCGAATTTTAAAAATGTGTGCCCCACATCCCGGGTTTTTCTCACTTGTTTTCAAACTGTGTCGAAGTGTTTGGAGTAATAAGATTCTATCACGAACAAATGTACAATATATATTGTAGTTGACGTTCTTTGGCATACTTTAGGCAGGGTACTGATTTAATATCCATTCTTTATAAGTGCAAAAATATCAATTTCTTACATCGAAGCGGAGCATTTGTCCTCCATTTTTGTGTGTCCTAATCCCGCACGATGACGTAGATTCCCCGCCGTGATGATATATAAGAATAATCATGAACGCACGCACATGCACGTGTGCTGTAATCTGATTGGCTTAAACTTTAAATGCCTAAAACTTTCTTGGTTCTCAATAATACAAGGTGAAATTTCGAATATGAAGAGAGATAATAAATGCCTAGATCATGCTACTATCAAAAGGAAATGCAAGGACGTGCATGCACATGCGCCCGCACACAATGCATTAAACGACAGTATGCTTGAGTTTTTGGTGTTCATGCTGAATTAATTACCCCCCCCCCCCCACACACACACAAACAAATCAAATTAATGGCAACGTAGAGAATCCCTGTAAAACTCAAATAACAACTCGGACCCACATAAAATTTCAAGAAAACTGCAGAAATTAAGAGCTCGAGGAAAGTGTATTAAAATATTTGTTTTGAGTTTCCAAAGTATATAGAAATTATTCATTTATACGGAAAAATTACAAATCCTGTCTTGTTTAAAATTAAAGTGCAGATAAACAAAGTTGGTATAAAAGTCTTTTATAGCCTATTTATTCAGATGTCGTTAATAGCATTCAATTCTACTGATTTGAAATAATATTTTAATAACAAGCAGCCTTTGTTTATTTTACCTTTGAAATTTATTTGAATTTTTTTTTTAAATTACGCAATCCCCAGAAATAACGATTTTCGGAATATTAAAAATACATGTACGCTCCTTCGTAAAATAATCAGGTATTTGCATTCATGAAAATAATATTGGTAAGAAGGTGTTAAACAATACTGGTCACATTAGCTGACACGAATGTCTTTTTAAACATCTCTTGTAAACCCCAGAAAGTAGCCTCCTACATGTTTGCTTTGGAAAAAATGAATAGTTCCGGTCAAAAACCTTTATATATTTACTTACAAAGTATATAAAATTTACTAGGCACAGGTACCAGAGATGTCAAAATGGCCTGAGAGGAAATATGAAAAAAATTCTGAACAGAAAGGAAAATCCCTTTTCCATGTATGGAACTACTATTGAATAAGTTCATTTTGATTGGTTAGCTATCGGCGTGGCACCCTTAGTCGACTTTAACCCTGCCTTGTCGTCGGAATGAAACCAACTTTGAGCCCGAGGTTAAAATCAGTAGAGAAATAAAATGTGAATCGATATTTTAAAAAATGACATACGAGGGGTTATCAAAAAGTTCGTGGACTAGCGCCATAAAATTAAAACCGCTTAAGGTACATCAGTGAATTTTGAAATATCTAGTTAGCATCATCTTTTCTGTCCAAAGATTAAACCACAAATCATGAATTTTATTTTTTAATAAATAAGTGATGTTTTTGTAAGCAAAGGTATGTCCAGACGGCGCAACCTCGAAAACGACGTTTTTTCGACCTATGTGTAACTGAGAAAAACTCCTTTGATATGATTATTTGACATCCAAAAATCCCGTTAATTCAGGTATGTGTCGGGACACAATTGTTTTATAAAATACGAAATTTTCACTTCATTCTGGAAGTTTTATGAAATTTTATCGTAAATTTTACACGGAATGTCCAAACAAATGAGGCCTTGAAAATGACGTCAAAAGGGATGATGGTTTCCGCTTCCAACATTCTATGAAGTTTTGCCCCTAAAAAAAACTTGTATATACCTAAATTGTGTTGAAACTGGCTACAGAAAAATAATATGCATCCAAAGTACCTGTCTTTTAATGTCAAAATAGATCCAGAGAGTAAAGGGATACACAGTTAATGTCGATTTGCAGTCAAAGGTTGAAAAATCAATCCCATCAAAAATGACGTTGATCATGTGTTGTAGATATTGAACTCCTAAAAGCAAAATATGCCGGCTCAATCAAGCGCTGATCTCTCCCAATATATTAATTCATCTGGAATATTATATTCATTGAAGGCCACTGTTCATGACATTGTAGAGTCATATAAACAAGGCGGGTTTAAGTCCTACTCAGCTTCAGGGAATCTCATCAAAAAAGTGTATGAGGTAGGAGAGGAGGACATTGAAAAAACAATGACGTTATCGGACGTCATGAAAACAAACGACGACAGCGCCGGGTGATCATATAATGTCGTTTTCATTTTATAATAATTTGGCAAATAATGAACGGATCAGGCTAAAATTTTCAACATTTCTTTATTTTGTGTTGTTTTATGTTCCATATAAATTTTGAAAGCACAGACTACAAAGTACTAATTTTACAGCCTCAGTCCACAAACTTTTTGATAACCCCTCGTATGCTTGAAAAATGGAAACTTTATATATGTATTTTTTCTTTGATTCACGGGATAGAAAGATATGTTAATCGCTTAACCAACTTGCCATAATCACCTTGCATATGCATGTACATGTACGAGAGCGCGCAAGCGAAACGTTAAACGATATATAGTTGATAGTTGATAACATTGTAACTTTTATATTCTTAAATGAAATCCTTGGATACTTAGCATATTTATAAAAGGTCTTAGAGGAATAAGGCACGAAAAGGGACATGGGGAGCGTTTGGGGAACATCTGTAACGGTCCCCGTTACAGTTAGCACTAGTTTTTCACTTTTTTACTGATGAAGACGTCCTTAAAAGATATAAATTCAATAACTAAAACAAGAATAGTAAATTAAAGTTAGAACTAAATCTTTATTTTTGGATACAAAAAGGGAAGATTTATTTTTACCGTATGCATACAGAAGGCCTTTCAACTAATTATTGAAAATGCACATATTGCAAAGGATACAGATATAACGAAAAGTATTCAATATCAAAGTCAATAAAACAGTACAAAATAGGAGCAGAGCAAGCACGAACCTCTTAAACATCGAAGGTGGGATAGATATGGGATCTTTCATGATTTGTAGTTGGATATGATTTTTATCCAATGAGTTGTCTGTGTTTTATCCCGGGGCCCTGTTTACTGTTAAATAAGACTTGATTTACATGTAGAACCACAGTTTGATTTGAACCGCGACTCGAGAGCAGATGCTTCCCCTAACTGAAAGACTTAGATGAAATTAACGATTGTGAAAATATAAAACCAGAGGAATTAGACCAGTGCTTGCGGAAATAAAGACAGAGTAAGGAAAACTAGAAGGACTATAATATGCTAGAAAGTCAATGGTAACCATTTTATATGGACTACTTCAACACTTTCTGAAAGTGCGGAGTGAAGATATCATTTAAAGCTGTCTTATTCCAACTCAAAAAAAGCCGAAGTAGGTAAAACAAAATCAGAGGAATCGATAGCTATGGGAGATAATGAATCTTGTGCATTTTCTGTAGATACACGCAGCACAGTTAAGGTTAAAGTAAGGAGGCGTGGCCTAATTTGAACGGGAAATGTTTATTATGACGTCACACATAATATAAGGTCTTCAAAATACCACAAAATGAAATTATTTGGTATTTCAAAGAGAGGGATAGCTGTATACTACAAACAAACTTACTATTACATGCATTTTTGTCGTTTGTTAAATCCCACACAACAGTATATAAACGATGAAACGATCGCAATGCACTTGTTAATATGGCGTCATATCGCAAAAATGACGCAGTTTGTACACAGTGAGAGACTGATCAAGTCACATTTTGTGCAAGAAAAAATGTCTTGTTTTCAAATAAAATATTATTTGCAATTGAATTAAAGGCCGTTAACTTAGATGCGATGTCTGTTTTTGTATTTTATGTATAAACTGTCCGTACATTCTCCAGACAAGTGATACTGTCGTGTGTTTGTATGCAGATTCATTGAGAAAGTAAAGGAAGGGTCCTAATCAATCGATTTATTGCAAGGGTATACCCTCAATGTATCTTGTCAAGTTTTTACACATAAACTCAGTAAGCTTAATATTTGAAAAGTGCTGCGAACCTCATCAAATCTTGCAAATAAATTAATTATAGCTATATTTCATGTAGTTGACCAGCAAGATATTCAACCTGCCCGTGCCATCCAAGTCTTTTGCCTCGTCGGAAATAGTGTCTCCCCGTCGGGGACCATGAAATTGCTATTTCCCTCAAATAGCAATGGAGGGAAATAGCATCTTCATTAGCAATTCTAAGACTGTGTAAAAAAAATACCAAAAACAAAACCGCGATTTTAGTAATATAGCATTGACAGCACTTAGACGTATTTGATAAAATCAAAAAAGATGTTGCCAATTCATATCAAATTTTCAGGATATTTCTTTTTTCCTATTTTTCTGCACTAAACCCGCGACCTGCCATAACGTATACAAACTAGCGGCTCTCCGAACACTTTTTCTTTTAATAAATAGGATGGAGAGCTCCTTTAACACTTTGACCGAACCTAATCAGCCGAATAATTAATCTTGTGAAAGTGTTAATGAAAAAGATGATGAAACTGAAATGATTTAATTACATTAACGGGATTAAACCTGGCGAATCACTGGTGTAAATATTTTATATCGAACATCGACAGAATGTTTGATCGTGCGAATAAATTAATATTTCTAATTTATTTGAAAAGAATATTTTCAACAAAAAATAAATTATACTCGAGTGCGATCTTAATTCCGCAAGTTTCTTAACGTTCTTTATCTCCCTCGAATACATGTATTTATCGTCGCGAACCATTTCTTTCGCTGTATATTTTTGGAGAATGTTTCATAAGTCGCCAAATATTAATGGGCGCGGATTGTTTTAAATTTCGCGGTATCGCGGAAAAAGGATGACGCGAATAATGCTTGGTAACATAATATTAACTTTTTTCTTGACAAACTGCTCGATTATTTTGAATCTTATCCATTTGAGAACGTTTTCACTTCCAAACAAACATTATACTCATTGCCCTACAAAGTTTTTAAAATTTCATTTTATTAAAAAGATCAATTTTGATGATTTATATGATTTTCAAAGTGTAAGAAGTAAAACCGTAGAGAATAGTTTCTGAAAGTTTGAGTTGTTACATGTACTAGTCAAATTTGAGATTTGCATTTGAACTTAGTAAAATAAATACTCAAATTCCATTAAGGGACATTTTAATACATATTTCTCGCCGAAAATCATTTGTTTTGCCGTATTTTTGGACGTTTTATAAGTCGCATAAAGATTAATATACGCGGATTTATTTTAAATTGCGAAAAATATTACGCGAATAATACTTGGTAACAGAATGCCAATTTTTCATGGCAAAGCTTCTCGATTATTTTGAATCACCTAAACGTTTATCTTCTTCGGAACATATTCATTTTCAAACAGTTCACCTCTGTGAAATATTTTGTTTAATTTTAATTTATAAATTTAATATTCGTTGTAACACTTCATTTGATTGGATATTAGATCAAGTTCATAATGTACCATAGGTTTCCTACTTCGCAACGAGTTACGCCAAAACATATTACTCTGGTTCACTTGACGTTACTTTTTTATGTTAAATCTGCTCAATTTGAAACCATTTTTGAAGGAAAATTGTCGTATTGTCTACATTAAATCAAATCATAATGGATTTTATAGCTACCCTGGTAATGAAATCGATGAACATTAACATATTCCATTAAGAAGACGGCAATATGAAATCGAGACAATAAATAGACTAAGCACATCAATTAAACAAGCATTCTAAGATTATTGCATCAGGCTTTACTGTCAAGTGTTTAGTTCTTTTTTCCAATTAAAATGCCATAATTCCTTCAACATCATTGAAGCGAAACAAAATGCAAACATGATTTAAAACTCATTCAGATTAACTCAAATACTAAACAGCCCAAATTCTGTAAGGGTTAAGAAAAGCATTGCGGAAAAAATCAAGTAGCTCACAATGTTACACTTGCATAATAAAGATAAATAAGCTCAATTGTTTATTAAAAGATGTATAAAGCGAAGAAGAGTCGATCGACAAACAGACACACAGACGTGAAGAAAACCTACAGCATAATATACCCAGCGTTTTCCTATTCAATAAGCAAATAAAGAAAGATAAGTTATTAAATTCCACTTTTACACAATCTGATTTATTTCGAAGACCGACTCGATCCATGAAAAAAAAATATTGACACAGTATATTTAAATCTGATGCATTCAGATCTTTACGCCGTGATTTCGAATTCCACTGGGACGCGGGGACCGGTTCTTCGAATGAGACCGTATAAACCGAAGTCCTGTATCGCAGAAGGTGCTGGCACGAAAATGATCTCTACCTGGTTAATGACCGCATGTGCTGAGTATACGACAATATTTGCAGCTTTCCATCGAAAAGTGGTGGCGTCTCCATATGAGTGGAAAATACTCGAAAGGGAAATACATTAAATTTGATGCATTTTTTAACATGGATTGTGTATTAAATAGGACCGCTTACGTGATAAAAAAAATTTTACAACCTGCTAATGTGAATTTTTTTTTCACGTTGAAAAAAAAATTCATGTCACCGTGTATTTAATCAATGATAATCAAACAAAAGGACAAAAAATCTGAAATAGACCACTTTAAACATATATCCTTCTAAAGTTCATACCCCAAAAAATACTATTAAGTCGAGTGATTGAAGTTTAGAGTCTTATTGAAGAAAACTTTTTCAAACGGTTTTCATTTTATTAAAATTTTTATGTCTAATAAAATTAAAACAATTAAAAATTGTATAGATATGATAAATATTCTGAAGACCTACCGCAAACAATATTGATATCTTCGATCATTAGGAGAGGTATTCTATCTCGATCCCCAAAGACAAGAATGGAAAAAAAAATATCTTGCACTATTTATAATCCATAACTAATTATAGTTCTGATTTTATATAACTTTAATCTCACTGCAGTATAATTTGTAATCAGTAAATATAAGAAAAAACATGGCCCTGATAAACTAAAGTTTCACCTTACTTACATGTTAATTAAGGATTTTCTGCCTGGTTGTGTATAATTCACGACACGACGCGTAAAATGTGAGACAAGAAATAATACAATAAGCTATAATTCCCCCCAGAAAAATTAATTGCAATCCGGCATTTTTTGGTCAGGATTCATGAATATGATTTGAATTAAATTAATACTATCAAAATTATATACATTATTCACACGGACGGAAAAAATCCTCAAGCAATTAAAAGATCATCTTCGAAATCTAATAGGCACATTTGTCGAAAAAGTATATAACACGGATTATACAAGATATGATCTGGAAATTAATACACATCTTGTAAAACATGGAAAACATGATGTATTTTCCTCCTTCATTAAGATATAATCCTTTCAACAGTCGCAGATTAGGATGTTGGTCCATATGGTTCATTCTACCTATACCCACTTTCTGAAAATCAGGTAGGAAAAGGAAACATTTTATGTGGGAATAGGTGTAACTAACTATATAAACATATAACTGGTGTATAAACAGTGATTTATGAACAACTGAAAGGAAAATTGACTTTTTAAAATTCGAAATCAGACTTTTTACTAATATTTTAACTAAATATTCGAAATTATCATTGAATTACTGATAGATGATTTTTCCCGTTTATTTATTTATTGTATTTTCTAAACTTCAGCTATTTTAATGCATTTTTTCATAAATCTTCCCATTTTACGTTTTAAATTTAAGATATAAGAGGGGTTTGTAACCCTTTACTTTCAATAAATTAAATATATTCTGCATTTTTTAAAATATATGTAATGCATATATTTGATTAAAATAAATCATTTTTTCTAAAACTATTTTCTGTCTTCAAATGTACAAAATACAGGTAAATCCAAGATGGAATGTAATTACTGTAATTAAATTATTGTAAAAACATTTATTGTTATTTGCAAGTGGGAAAAGGTGGAATTGAGATTTTTATAAAAAGTGGGAATAGGAAGAAGACCCCGTCCATATAACGCCGTTAGGAGTCCTACTGCGGGACGCAAAGACCGGTCGTGTGGAAGAGACGCGAATAATGCAGTAGAGCTGGAATGTAAACGGTCCATAAATGCTCAATGCCATTGGGTGCTAAGTGAAGGTCTAAATATTGCAGCGAGGACAAATCGAATTCCCACAAATATTTTCTCAAGGGCCTTGTTAAATTTGTTGAAACGAATATAATCCGTTGTAACAAATTTAAGAATTTGCTTAAATAAATTTTATCATTACATGTACAAATTTCAAAATTCCGTTGAAACAGATTTTAATTTTAAAAAATTGTTCAAGAAATTCTTGAATTCGTTATAACGAATTTAAATCTTTTAAACGAATTAAATTCGTTTTAGCAAATTTTTGAATTGTTTCTAACTATAATCAACAAAATTATTGCAGTTATGTTCAAATCCGAAGAAATTTTGAAAGGAGTTAAATTCGTTATTACGAATTTTACAATGCGTTAAATCAAATATAAACAAGCTAGTTCAGAGAATTCGCGTCCCCCGCTTAGGGAAAAAGTCAGCTCCCCCTGACTGAATTTGTAGAATTATTAAATGTATACATGTATACTGAAGGAAATAAAATACATGTATGTCAATATGCATATAAAGATTTGATTGCTTTTTCTTCATTATGTGTATAGAAGATTTTTTCATATGGAATATTTATCACACTGTAATGATGATTTTATAACCTCATAAATTTTTCATTTCACATGCTGAATACTATCATTTATTAAAAAAAAAAAGTATTTAAAAAAAAAAAAAGAAAAAAAAATAACGGTCCCACCGAGATTCGATCCCGGGACCTCTCACATTGGAAGCGAGAGACATAACCACTAGACCACGGAGTCGCTTTACACATTGTGAAGTATATGCAGAACTGAAGTCACATACATGTATATATTCATGTTTTCATGTTCGGTATTCTCAAAATTTTACACAATCCATGGTGTTTGATTTATTTAGCCTTTATTAAACAGTTATAATAGTTGTAATAAGAACATAAAGTCCGCCGAGAACCTGTTTTATACGCAATAACTCTCCTCATGCCCCTGCGCTAAAAATAGCGACATGTAATACTATAAATACTAATAAAACAAACGGGGCGAGGCACTTTGAGAGGGGCGAGAGACGTCCTAGGGAGTTTTGGTATAAAATTACATTGCATCAGCTCAAAATCTTCTTGAAATATCGCCCGGAAATGATAGTGTTACACACAGAGAGAATGTATAAATTTACGACCTTGAACGTTGACCTTTTGACCTCAAAATCAATAGGGGTCTTCTTTAGGCCACAGGGAGTTGTTATGTAAAATTTCATTGCAATAGCTCAAATGGTTCTAGAGATATCGTGTGGAAACGAAAGTGTTTTAACAGACAGAATTTGCTTATTTATGACCTTGACCTTTGACCTTTTGACCTCAAAATCAATAGGGGTCTTCTTTAGTCCATAGGGAGTTGCTATGCTAAATTTCATTGCAAAAGCTCAAAGGGTTCTCGAGATATCGTGTGGAAACAAAAGCGTTACAGACAGACAGAAAGACGGACGGACGGACAAACCCAAATTAATATCCCCCACTTTTCAAGCGGGGGACAAAAAATATTTTTAATAGGTATGGGTCCGAATCGGGCGTCCTTAGAGCGTATAATGTCCTTTCAAACAATAACAAAATATAAATAACAAATGTTTACAATGTATTAGTAATCATCGGGATCTAATGAAAGCGTAACGATTAAGGGTTATTTCTCTTAATCAAAGCATTTAACATATACATTCATTGCACATTTATACTTATTACTCGTAATTCAAGTGTCGCCCGCGTGGCACAGTAGTTAGAGAGTCTGCTTTGGAATGGCGAAGTAAGGAGTTGATCCTCAATTTGCGGGTTCGAATCCCACTGGGGGACGTCAGGACCGGTCCTTCGGATGAGGGAGTGAGGACACATGTCATAGTAGGTGCTGGCACTAAAAACATCCCTCCCTACTCAATGGTCGCAAGTGTCGAATGTAGGACAAAATTTGCAGCTCTCAACCGGCAAGTGGTGGCGTCTCCATATGATTGAAACAATTTCAATCAACATACAGTCAGTCAGTGCATTAATGCAACATTATGCATTTCTTAAGAATGGCTTGGTCAGTTTACGCTTTATCATCCGAGAAGCGGATTATAAAAAGGCGTAAACTGACCCAAACCCGGTTATACTCGAATAATTTGGCCAATAATTAGTTATTCCTTAAAACTTAATTTTGAAATCATTAAACAACTGTTGATGCAAATTTGTGTTGTTTTTCTATGAGTTCAAATTTGCCGCTCAATAATACAACCGTAGTAATGGAAGTGATACCGTAGTAGTGGAAGTGATGAGAAGCGATGGAACTGATATGTAGACCTAGCAGCCATGATGATTGTTTAAATTACATAAGGTGAGATCGAGCTACTGTTTGGAGTAAAAGGTACATTTATTAACTGTGGCATTTTCCATGAATCCAGAGGACTAGAAATGAGGGGATTGAATGGATACAGATGATTCAGCTGGTTGACAAGGATGTGTGTCTTTATACCAAAGCAGATTATACAGAATAATTTGCGTTCCTTTTTGGAAATCAACCAATGAGAGGCTAGAGTTATAAAAACAAAATTAAGTTATTTATTTATAAAATACACTTAAGTTAGACTATTTCAATTACCACTCTATTTAACAAAGTTCATCCCATGAAAAATGAATTTTAAAATCGCAATACTTCACTGGCATCATATTTAGGACTGTAATAACAAATGTTTTCTGCTAAATATATAAATTTTTATTCTTGAAAAAATACAATTTCTACTCAAACCTTTATTCATATTTCTTAAAAATACTGACAAACAGAAAATGAATAAAGTAATAGATGTGGGACTTGCAGTCATGGTCCCCTCTATTAAGCTGAAATGAAAAAATGAACACGAACGCCTATGAAACTAGGAAGTCCATTGAAACAATTGTGAGACAGAACAAACTTGGAACTCAGACATTAGGCTAGGAGGTTATAAACCTTGACTCGGGCTCCAGCTCCAACTCTGGCTCGAATTTAGAGGTTTCGAGTATGGCTCGAAATATTTCATGGTTATAAAACTTGGCTCCAGCTCCGGCTCCAAATCTAGCTCGAAAGCTGTCTCGAAATTTGGAGCCGGAGCACGTTCTCGAAATATAGGTTATAAAACTTTCGAGTACAGAACACATACTCCAAATGGAGTAAGTGTTGCTTAAATCTCGAGTAAGCTTAAGAGCTTACTCGAGATTTCAATTTTGGCTCCAAGTGTCGTCTGCTTCTTCCAAGAATGGCTGCACACAGGCAAGTAGTTCACAGGCAACGCGTTCTGCGTAATTTCCGTGACAGATCAAACCCACTGGAGGAATTGACTGCAGAGGATGTCTTCGCGAGGTACCGTTTTCACCCAGACACTATAATTAATCTCCTGCGTCGACTGCCAGACTTATCATCACCAACGCAGAGGAACATCCCAGTCCCACCCCTCCTTCAAGTGCTAGTGACCCTAAGATTTCTCGGAACAGGTGCTACTCATATCCTAGTTGGTGATGATATCAAGTTATCAAGATCAACAGCTGGGCGATGCATAAGGCGTGTGTCTGCACTCATTGCGGAATTGGCACCACAGTTTATTTCATTTCCTAGAGGAGACCGGGCACGTCAAGTCATGGTGGATTTTCCCACATTTCAGGTTTCTAAAGATTAATATACATTGACTATATAGAAGAACAAATAAATTATGACACAACTAAAGGGAGAAAACTCTTGATCATATCCTTCTTTTCTCTTTCATAAAATCAAAACATTTACCTGTGAGCGTGGGAGGGGTTAAAGGGGGGACTAGATATGCCCCATCTGAAACAAAATTACAAGTATATTATTGCTGCTTTATGGTTTAATTAGTGTTATGTCAATTTAATATTTTTCAAATGACTAAATCATTATATTCTGAAAACAAAACAAATTACAAGTATTGTTCTAATAAATGATTCAATGATTAAGAATACTAGAAGTTAAGAAAATTTTGCAAACCTAATGATTGCTTACATTTTTTGAAGACTTAGGGAAGTTGCAATGAGAAAAACTTGATTTAAGTCAAGTTGGATGTTAATTGTCATTATCTGTATGTGCTAGAGGTTGGTACATCTAAAGGGAAATAATTCTAAGTCTTGTTCTAATGCTACTTAACTTAGAAATCACAGGAGAGTGTTTGTGTTCTAGGTGGGTGGAGTGTGGGAAATCAGTGGGTCAAAATTGAAGATAAGCTTCTAATAAAATTGTCATTGTTATAAATTGTATACAGTACAATAATACCCCTAACAAGAGGCCCAGGGGCCACAGCGCTCACCTGAGCACACCGGCTAGGAAAAAGCAAATATCAGATCAGAAATTAAAGTTTACTGAGGTTGGAGGGGGGGCTTAAATTTTAACCCCCCAGGGGGTCTTGATTTGAACAAACTAGAATCTACACTATCTGAGGATGATTCCGTATAAAATTAAATATCATTCACTAATCATGGCTTTGAAGCACTTGAAAAGGAGATTTTAAAAGATTTCCCTATATATTCTTATGAAAAACTTTGATCGACCATTTTGGCCCCACCCTATCCCGGAGGGTCATGATTTGAACAAATTTGAATCAACGCTACCGGAGGATGATTCCGCATTAGTTTCATCTTTCCTGGCTCAGTGGTTCCTGAGAAGAAGATTTTTAAAGATTTTTTCCCTATATATTCCTATGTAAAACTTTTAATGGCCATTATGGCCCCACCCTATCCCCCCCCAGGGATCATGATTTGAACAAATTTGAATATACACTGATGATTTCACATGAGTTTTATCTTTCTTGTCTCAATGGTTCTTGAGAAGAAGATTTTTGAAGATTTTTTCTATATATTCCTATGTAAATCTTTGATCGGCCATTTTAGCCCCACCCTACCCCCAGGGGTCATGATTTGAACAAATTTTAATCTACACTACCTAAGAATGATGATAATATGAGTATCATCTTTCCTGGCTCAGTGGTTCTTGAGAAGAAGATTTTTTAAAGATGCCATTAATTTTTCTCAAATTCATAATTATCTCCCCTTGGAAAAGGGCGTGACCCTTCATTTGAACAAACTTGAATCCCCTTCACCCAAGGATACTTTGTGCTAAGTTTGGTTGAAATTGGCCCAGTGGTTCTTGAGAAGAAGATGAAAATGTGAAAAGTTTACAACGACAACAACGACTACGACGACAACAACGACAGACAACGGACAACTTTTGATCAGAAAATCTCATTTGAGCCTTCTGCTCAGGTGAGCTAAAAAGACCGTTTCTCATTTTACTATAAATGTATTGTAATGTTAATGAGCCAGATTTTCTTAATCCCTCAATTAACAGGATTTCCAAGAGTTTTGGACTGCATAGATGGAACACATGTAAAAATAACCAAACCATCTGGGCCTCAGGAGGCAGATTTTGTGAACAGAAAGCAGTACCATTCTCTAAATGTCCAGGTACCTTTGCATCAGTTAGAGAATTCACGTATTCTTTTGACATCACCAATAAACCACTAAATACTTCATATGTTTACTGATATTGTAAACTTTGATAAAAATAAACAAACAAGAAAACTTCCTGGGAAATATCATTTTTTCAGTCCCCACTCCCTCATTTCCTTATAGATGGTTTGTGATCCCTCTTTTAAAATCACAAGCATCAGCTGTAACTGGCCAGGGGTTACTCACGACAACAGGATATTTAAAATGTCTGCATTATGTCAGGAATTTGAACAAGGTAGAGGAAACATGCGACTTTTACGATTTACCTACATTCATGGTAGTTAACTGTTTGCAGTGGTGCATACATGCGAGAGACACATTCTAAATGATTTGTTTTTTAGGTGACAATGATGGCCTTCTACTTGGCGATTCGGGTTACCAGTGCCGCCCATTTCTCATGACGCCTTTTGTAAGTCCTGCAAATGAAAGTGAAAAGCGTTACAACAATTCATTATGCAGAATCAGAGTGCTCATAGAGCAGACATTTGGATTCCTGAAAAAAGGTTCCAATGCTTGTATCTCCTTCGTACAAAACCAGATATGTACATAAAAGTTGCAGTTACCCTACACAACTATGGGATAGAGAGGGGTGAGGTGCTGGAAGCCCAGCAGAATGTTGTACAGCAGGTGAATGATGTTGATCCTTGCCCTGCAGGGGGTGATGGGTATGCCATGAGGGCTCACATTGTGAGAACTTTTTTCTCCTAGGTGCCATTATTATGACTCTTTGACTTTTGAATCAATGGTTGATAATTTAATGATATAAATATGTTTCGGACATATACCTCAAATGTACTTGAAAAGTGTGCTGTTAAAGAGAGTACAGATATAAATAATTCTCAAGACAACTTATCAGCAGTTTGTTTATTTATTATTCCTTGACTACTTAAGTAGTCATATGTTAAGTAGTCATATGACTTTTCAAATAACATAGTCAGATAACTTATTACAAAATACAGGATGTAAAGCTCAGAAGGAATATATACATAAATGAAATATCTTCATACACTTGAAGAAAACTTTGCTTGTAGACAATATTTCCAACTAAACATTCCTAAAAAATCCAAAGTGTACAGATGTGAATCCCTAAGTACTTCTGCTTTTTAAAGGAATTTCCTTATATTGCTATGTGAACTCACATTTTTAATTGATAATAATTGTAATACATGTAGTTTATACATGGTAGGTATCAACCTATAATACTTTTTAATATACATGTACACTGTCGTGTACTCATGAAAAAGTGGACATTTTAAAGTAAAGTGGTACTCATCTTCAACCTCCACTTAACTACAAAAACGAAATCTAACTACAAAAACAAAATCTATTCTCCCTAGGAATGTGAGTAAATGCCCCCTTCTCAATGATTAATAAATGTGCACTAAATCTATATTTTGCAATCAATTGAATATACTTGAATGGAATTGGTTTCATTAAATAGGATTGCATGCACAGCTTATTTGTTTAATATCTATACACAAAATACTTTGAAGAAGGAAAAAAAAAACCCTCACATTCTTGTTGAAAATAATTAATCTTTGTTTAAAAACTCGATTAACAAACAAATAAACAAATGAATTCATTTGGGTAAATTACAATTTCGCAAGTGAGTTAAGGCTACATATATAGGTTTCTATGCAAAATATTTAATTAAACCCCATAATTGCTATACATACCGCAAAGAAAATGTTAAGACTTGTTTTCTAATACATTCTTGGTACCTACGATATGCGATAGCCAGTACACATTATGACGTTTTATTATGACTTCATCTACCTTTACTACACAAAATTATAAGAAACATCAATAAAATCGCTTCGGTGCAAGGGCATACCCTACTTTGTTTTAAAGAATCAAGGTATAAAGAGACGCAGAATATACCAAGGATGGAAGATATTGCTGCACAAATGTCGACACGTAATTGTTTAGTTACTTTTCGCAAAGTTCTAAATTGAAACAGGGTAAAAATTCACAGTCCAGTGTAAGTTTCCTAAAATTTGTATCGATTGAAGAAGTGCATAGGATTTGTGCAGCAATTTTATTAATTTTAAGTATATTTTCCTTAATATTATACATTATTTATTTTAAATCAAATAGGATATGCCCTTGCGCTGACGTTGTTTTGTTGATGTGTTTTATTACCTTGAATGGGAAAGAACAATGACGTCATAATGTGCACTTGCATGAATATACTGTGGGTACTAAGAATGTATAAGAAAATCATATTGAACTTTCTCTGGGCATAAAATATACAATTCATGCATTTTTATTAGCTCATTTGCATAGAAAAACCCATATTTAGCATTAACTCACTTGCGTTTTACATTTGCAAATGTTTTCCTTTATATAACACTACTGAAAGCAATGCGTATCTATAACTGTATAAATACAGGTAGGGGTCAAGAGGTCAAGGATGTGCGTATGGATAAACGTTTGACGTAATTTCTCAGTGACGTCTTAAAGGGTTGACGCGTATTCAGTGGATTAAATAAATGCCGTTGGATTTGAAAAATAATGCATTTCACACGTTAAAAATCACAATCAGGCAAATATAAAGTATGAATAAGTCACAAATGTAAATACACCGGTAATGCTACGTTTACACTATGTTCCCGTCAGCCACGGTAGCCCCGTTTGCCCGAAACGTAGTGCGCCGTGAGATTTTGGTTATTTTTCCCTCTATATCCAAGTCTTGACGAGTTCTTTTGCGGTCTTCTACGGTCTTCTACGGAATCCGTGATGGGCCGTAGGAAGAAGTTGCCGTGGAGTCCCGGAGGCTCCACGGCGAACTACGGTTCTGCCACGTATGCCAGCACGTTCCCCCCAGGCCTCTTACGTTCTGATAGGTCCCCTCTCGTTTCTTGCGTTCTTATGAAGTTCTTATACGTTTCTCACGTTCTGTCAAGTCTTTCTACGTATGAAACATGAACGTTGGGAAACTATGGATCACGTTTATACCAGAGAAGGTCTCCGCATAACCAGCAACAATCATTGTATCATGACCCTTCGAAGATAAAACATGAATTCCCAAGACGAAGATTTTATTTTTGCGTGTTTGTTGGGTTCATACCTAAAATCACTTCGAAATGAAGAGAACCAGCAGCAGGTACAGAGAGGGAATGCAGGAATGAGACGAATAAGACGGATGAGAAGGCGGAGATCCATATGGGTTCGGAATTGGTTGTCCGAAGACAGAAGGCAACAGATGGGTCACTACTCAACATTTATAACCAGGGAACTCCGAATGGAAGATGTTAACTCATTCACAAACTACCTGAGGATGCCTCCAGATCTCTTCAACGAGATCCTGGAAAGAGTTACACCATATATACAGAGACGAGACACTAGGTTTCGCGCAGCCCTACCACCTGGTCTGAAGCTGTCAGTGTGTCTAAGGCATTTGGCCACTGGTGACAATTACTCGTCACTCTCGTACGCATTCAGGACCAGTAAAGCAGCCATATGCCATATGGTACCAGAGGTGTGTAAGGCCATAGTGGCAGCCTACAAGGATGAAGCATTCGCCGTGCCTGTGACGCCTGATGAGTGGAGAGCCCTCGCCCGTGATTTTGAAGACAAGTGGAATGTTCCTCATGCAGTGGCAGCTCTAGACGGAAAACATATTGCTATTAGCAAGCCACCAAACACAGGCTCGTTGTACCACAATTACAAAGGGTTTTTCAGTATCCCTCTCCTCGCCTTAGTGGATGCCCAGTATCGTTTCATATGGATCGAAGTAGGTGGAGTTGGACACATGTCCGATGCTCAAATCTATAATGACTCGGAGCTCAGTGAACTTTTGCAAGACGGCCAAATAGGTTTGCCTCCACCATGTCCTCTGCCCAACGATGACCAGAACCAGGACATCCCTTACTTCATCCTAGGTGACGACGCATTCGCCTTACGAACTTACCTGATGAAGCCATATGGGAGAAGAGCAATGCCAAAAGAACAACTTATCTTCAACTATCGGATCTCGCGTGGAAGACGAGTGGTTGAGAATGCGTTCGGTATCCTAGCAAAGCGCTTCAGATGCTTCCTTGGAACTTTGGAACAGAAACCAGATACAGGTTATTATCATTCTACTGCGCCAGTGTTTCAATGAATAGTTGCAATTACATGTACAATTACTTTATTTTTATGATAAATGTGAAGAAATAGTTAGTTAATACTAATAATTATTTGGAATGTACTGAATACAGATTTCGTGCATGTATGATTAAATAACCCTAACCCTAACCCTGATTAAATACATTTGGATTTCATTACAGTGCGAGACATCGTTGAGGCTGCTGTTGTTCTTCACAACCTCTTGAGAAGAAGGGCCCCAGTCTTGTCAGTGAATGAGGTAGACCATGAAGATGAGGAACACAATCTGATCCCTGGCAACTGGAGAGATGATGTTCAATGGCAGGAAGTGGACGCACCACCAACAGGAAGGAACCGAGACACTCTGGATGCGAAACAACAACGGGAATATTTGGAAAGATACTTCAATTCCCCTGCTGGTGCTGTAGAGTGGCAAGACAGAATTATCACCCTCTAGTGAAGGGCAGTTCATATAAACAAACACGACTCTTAATGTGAACAAAACATTCTTCCGAAGTGCAAATGGTTGTATATATTATGCAATAAATGGTTAAAATTGTTGAACTTGTTTTACTAAACAAAAACTAATGAGTACTTCCCGCATGTGGATATGGGTTTTTGTTATTTTTCGTAACTGTTCATTATTGACTGTGCATTACACTTGTTGGCATTGTTTTGGCTTTTCAAAAGTTTTGGTTGAGCACTGCAGAAGAAGATATTTTTTTCCGGAAAGTGCATCTGAGACCATTACATCAAAACTGGTATCAATGTGTCTTACTGTTTATCACAGATTCAACTTAGATAAGGAGGGGGGTTTGGTTTAATTTACGATTAACACATTAAGGTCATCTACGGACATTGCCAGTTTTGGAATTGTAGGGTAACCGGAGTACCCGGAATACTCCTGCTATGGTAAGAGTAAACAACTAAGACAGACAAGTTTGCATGTATTTATTTTCTGAAAAATACAAACGCATTCAGAAGAACTTTACTGGTTTGGTCTGCACTGGTCGTCGTCCTCTGCCTGACGGATCTGATTCAGCAAGGAGAAGAAGGAACCTGAGGCAGAGGCGGTCATTTGGTTAGGCGCGATGTCTTGAACTTCGGTAGCTGGCGTCGATTGCTGTGATTGTTGTAGGTTTCCAGTCACGGGCCTTTGACATGCGATGTTCATATGAGGGAACTGCTCTTGTACCCACGGACGATCCATCGAGTGCCAGAGATCAGGTGGGTTCGTCACCTCAACAGGCCACTGGGAGGGGGGTGGCTGCCATTGCCTGACCAGAGACTCACTTAGACGACTATCAAAACGCTGGGCTGGAGGTTCTTCGTAAGAGGTACAGGGTTGCTGACGATTAGCTGGGCCAGGCTGTTGCAGTTGTACCGGTCGAAATAGCAGGCGGTCTGCTTCGTTCTGGGACTCGTGTAAAATTGCCATTATTCTTGCTTCTGCTGTACGTCGGATCCGTGTTGGAAGGCTGCGCAGACTTCCATCAACGTAGGAACCACAGGCAGTGGTTGGTAGCGCCTGACCCTGCCGATTCTCCAGGAAGGTTTCCAGGAGGCCCATCATGCGGTCCGTTTTGCCTGGGGCTGTAGACAACGTATTTGTATACGTTTGATTGCAAGCAGGTGGTGTAGGGGTATCAGTTGGGTCGTCTTCCGAAGCTTCAGAAGAAGCCCCAACAGGGGGAGCTATAGTAGCATCAGCAGCAGGTCGAAGTCGGGCAGTGAAGCTCGCCACGGTCCTTCTGGGCATCTGAGTGATGTGCTCTAACAGGAACTGGAAGCGCTGCCATATCCACCTGTTGACATAGAAAATGGATCTTTTGAAAATGCATGTGATTATATGTTTAAGTACAGTTTCAGTAAGGTTGTCTTTGCGAATAATTTTAGTAGTAAAATCTTATAAAAGGGGTACAACTTACAGTTCGGTTGCAGTGAAGTGTTCTGCAGCTTGCCTGGACTTGGTGACTGTTTTCTTCAGCTTTCCGAACTTGGTGCGCATGCTGTCATACCAGGTCTTTAGTTCCATGGGCATACGTTCCATCTTTCTTGCCTGCTCTGTCCACAGCCTGTCTTTTGCTGCCGAGTCCTTGTAACCAGCCAGTCTTTTGGAGTACAGTGTGGGATTCTGCTGTAGGAAGTCAATGATCAGCTCCTTCTCATCCTCCGAAAACGAGGTGACAAGCCTGGGGGCTGCCCTCTTCCTCGTGGGTGCGTCTCCTTCGGCTTCCTCCGACTCTGGTTCAATTTCTTGATCAGGTACCAGATCAACAGCTGCAACAATTTCTTGATCAGGTACCGGATCAACAGCTGCAACACGCTCCTCTTCATTTGGCGGCGCTAAATCATTATTAGCATGTTCAGGCTGCTTCTCCTCTACTGGTAATTTTGGAAGACCGGCTGCTTTCCTACCTCTTTTCTTCGGTGGCATAGCTTGAGTTAACTTCTCAGTTGTTCAGACTCGAATGAAACTTCTTTGCAGTGTCCGGCTTTTATATGATTCCTCTCAGACCGCGTGCGCCGTGTCAGACCGTAGTAGAACGCAACGCACCGGGACCATAAACCGTAACATGCCGGGACGAACCGCGATTGAACGCGAGGAAACGGCTACCATACACCCTAGTTTGCCGTGAGGACCGTGATGAAACGTGGCAGAACGTGATAAAACGGAAAACAACCGTGAACTAGCCGTGGCAGAACGCGGACTAAACTCAGCAAAACGTCTCAAAACGTGAATGGACCGTGAGATGAATGGAAATATACATTCTCCCGTCCCACTGCGGACTGCCTCCAAGTTCTGTTACGGTCTATTACGTGCTGTTGCGTTTTGTTGCGTTTATTCCGTTTTACTACGACCTACTAAGTTTCACATCTGCAACGTGGCCGCCGTGGCAAATTTTTTGACAGTTTAAAAATCTGGCACGGCATCCACGGCAATTGCGATGAGTTACGTTTGCCCATCCCGTTGCCCCAAGTTTTCTCATGTCCGTCCCGTTTTTTCCACGGTGGCCTGAAACGTGATTGCCGTGGCTGCCGGGAACATAGTGTAAACGTAGCATAAGTAATAAGGTATCATTTTAAAACATCTATTGGGCTATAAATACGGGTTGGTACGAGATTAAATTCATTATGGAATTTAATCTTGTGACCAACCCGTATTTATATCCCGATAGATGTTTAAAAATGATACCTTATTTCTTAATTCAAATGACATAATTATCAAGATAGATTTTGAATATTAGAGCAAAATTTTAAAGTTTCAAAAAATTTCATTTGAGAAAAAATGTGGCCATACATGTATATACAGCATATATTTGAACTACCTGAAGTTAAGGTCAAGATCTAGTAAAGAGCTTTATATTAACATAGAATTTTGGTGTAATGGTGGCATTTGAAAAAAACAAAAACAAAACATGTGCATCTCCTTTTCTGCTTCTAATAATTACAACAGTACAATGAATTTTAATGGATTTTTTAAACAATCAAGGCTTAAGAAAATTTTCGCGGTAACTGAAATTAATTAAAATTGACTTCAGTCTAAAAATTTATCAAAAATATTAAAATATGATTTTCCAAACAATTGCCAATCTTACAGTGTTTGAAAGCTAAGGATTCTGAGATCAGATTCGAGTAAAATTTCAGTAACAAAAATATTTTCCCTCTTATTAAATGGACAAAACTTTTGGTTTTTGTATCATATTGTTACTTTACATGACTACTTTTGGGTAATAAGATAACCTGGAAGAAGAATCTCTCCTTAACTTATTTACTAGATCTTGACCTTAAGGCTCAGATAAACTCAATTTCATGTCATAAAATCTGTTTTGTTTCTATCAATTTAATTTCCTTCTCAATCTTAATCATTTCCAACTCTAATTTTCTTTGTTCTAGCCGAATTCTCTTTGTGTCCTCCAAGATGTTCTCCTTCCTCTCATCTATCTTCCTTTTCTCGCTGACTTTACTAGTACCTTAAAAATAAAACAAATATTTCCAGTGGTAGATAAGTTTAACAAATTCAATTTTATACCTTTAGGTTTGAAAATATATTATTTCATTGGTTTAAAACTTTGAGTGCATATGTTGTAAATAAGTCTCAAATATAAATGCAAGTAGTTACTAGTTATCACTTTTAAACCTTCAGGCTTAATGGGATTTGGTGACAAGAACAACCCTTATTTACATCCAAACAAAAGAAAAAAACAAGATGTGTTTGTGAAACACTATGGCCCAGCGGCAACAAAGATTGGAAAAGCTGTTTTTAGAATACAGGTCACAGTCAAGGTCATAAGGTCATTGACCTTTGTGTCATTTAAAGAACTTAATTAGTGGAGTATGCATGCCAAATATGAAGTCTGTATCTCCTGCAGTTCAAAAGTTATTGCAAAAGTTTGATAAAGATATTTTTAGCATAAAGGTCACAGTCAAGGTCACATGGTCATTGACCTTGGTGTCATTTGAAAGAACCTAATTAGTGTAGTATGTGTACCAAATATGAATTCTCTATCTCTCATGGTTCAAAAGTTATGGCAAAGGTTAATGTTGACAACAGGCAGACAGACAAACAGATAAACAGACAAACAGACAGGACAAACACAATATACGCCCCAGACCTACCGATCAAAGCGCATAATAATACCTTATTTGTTAAAGAAACTAGTCTGGTCCTTATGTACTTGTGAACACATATCCCCATCTTTTCTGCTCATTTTTTTTTCAGGTTTATATGGCATACTTAGTGCAGGAATTAAATTCATTCCTCTTTCATTTCTCTTTATAGAGATGGGACCCATCATCTGCATAAATTTACATTTCACAAGTATTTTGCTTATAAAGAATGTGAGAAGTTTTACAAATTTTGAGATCATTTCCAAAATTTATAAATATTTCATATGCGATTGAAAATTTGTCCTAAGTTTAGGTCTGTTTCATGATCCTGGGGCCAGGTGATCAGAAAAGCTCTAGGCCCAGGGGCCATAAAAGTTAGATGAACTCACTTTGGTCTAAGTCTCACTTTTCTAGTATCAATTCCTTTGTTTAGTAAAAATGAGATTGAGATTAAAAGTGAGCTTTTCTTAAGTTTTATGCTCCCGAAGCCAGAACTTACTGCTAAGGTGTGCTAAAAAGGTGCAACCTTGTTCAAACAAGTTATCTTACTTCCACTTTCTTTATCTTTTGGAGTGTCAGTCCTTGAAGATGTCTGTGATGCTGCTAATATATAAAGGAAAAATTTAATGCTTGCAAACTAAGATTAAAAAAAATGAAGCATTTGAGTATCATTTAATTTCCAGTCACCATTCATACATCCCTTTCCGACTCAAACTGATTTACAGTTGCAACACTCATTGTTTTTAAGAGAAATATATAAGTATTAATTATATTGCCATTTTATTTTAAGAAGAAAGTGGGTACGTGTATATGTATGTGTTTAATATTTTCAAAATTACTCACATCTGACATCCTGACTTTCCTCGCACTCTTTGCTATCGGTAGTTAAAACTAAGACTGAAATGAAAACAAGAGTCTAGTAGTGATCAACATTCATATACTCTATTGTTAAGTAAGATAGTTATAATGTACAGATTACATGTTTCTTGTCTTCCTTACCATCTCTGTCAAAACCTGCTTCTAGGCCAAAAATGCTGGGCCTTTCATCCTGTCTCTGAAGAAGCACCTCCTCTGCCTCTGACAGTTCCACTTCAGCTTGTCCGTCACCTGTCTTTCTGCATTCTTTCTTTAAGAAATCTGTTTTTTCTTTGGCTGTTGAAAGAAAAAACATACTACAGCTATATGTGGCATGTCTGAGCTTTAAAAATAAAAAATACAAGATTTATTAGTGTACATGAGCAAGATATTTTTGTTATTTACATTCAAATTAAAATTTTCACCAGTTTTGAACTTAAATTACCCTAGGTATATACTAAATAGTAAATTGACTTAAAACTTGTTTGATATTTAAATGCCGAGTCAGTAAATAAATTGGTTGTTGTTTTAAATTTCTCATATCTACTGTGTATGAAGCGGTCGATTTAAATTGTGTAGTTTACAGAAAATCCTATCATTACATAAAGTAATTATATCAAAAAACTTATAAAAAATATGTCATATATTACTTTAACTATAATAATAACCTAGATTATAAAGAATTTACCGGTACTACTTGACAACATTTTACATAGTCATATGTACTGTGAAATGTGTATTTGATTCAAAAACATACAAATTCTATAAACTTGCATTATACTGTTGGATTGAATGGTTGAAAACTTAAACTGAAGTCAGTGAAAGTACAACATTCTCTTTTTTTACTAAAATTCTTACTGAGAATGGACTTATATAAACTAATTTTGCAAACTTATTTAGATCTAGCTGACATTTATGTGTTTAGAACACATACGTGTATGCAGGAATTAGATACACTTACTCCTTTGTTTAGCATTGTTGTACTTTTTTCTGCACTCTTCTGGCGTTCGCTTGCTGTTAGTGAATTGTCTACAAAAACAAAGACTTAAACATAAAACTTATGTCTTTGTTTTTCTTTTTTTCTGTTTCTTTTTGTTTATAAAATTATTTTTATTGGCCTCAATCATAAGCTATGGCTTAATTAAAAAAAAAGCATCATATAATAATATTGAATTACATTATTTTGTGCACAAAAGATAAACATATAAATTGAATATTAACACATGTCACATGAAAAGTACATTTCAAACACACTGTGATTTGAAGATTTTCGCAAGTATTTTTAGACAAAATGATAAACAATCAATCTTATTTCGTCTAAACCCTATAACACAGTATTTATTTAGAAAGCCAGGCCAGATCATTTCCACTTTGACTTTCTTGAATATTATATCAATTTAAATAAATAATAGTTTGTACAAGTAGGAAAAATTCCTTACGCATTTAAAACATCTGCTACTTCCCCCCAGCCCTGCCTCCGCTTAGCCTGTCCCGATTTCGCCCCCGTGCCTTTAAAATCACCGAATAGGGCGTCTTCGCCATATAGAACGGCTGAAATCAGTCTTGTCTCCTCGTCTGGGGACCACTTTGTTCTTGCTTTTTTCTCACAAACCTCTTTCGAGGACAGGAGTTTCTCTATATCTTTTTTCTGCCATGTTAGATTTTTTACATAGGCCTATAGTCTGCTGTGTATATGCAGACGATATTGTACTTTGTCGTCGGTTACAAAGTAACCAATACAACCCTTTACGTTTTACAGAAATCATATGTAATTTCATAAGAATTTTTTAGAAAAATATAGCTTAAAACGTTTTAAAGTAATATACGCTATAACGTGCGCCATTTTAAAATACGGCTGGAAATTTATATATTTTGTTTACCAATAAAAGTTACGAAAATGCTGTAAATTACACCATTTAAATAAAATTCGTTATAAAGTTATCAAATTATAATTATTTATTATCCTGCAAGGAGAATAATGTCTATTTTTAAGTAAATCTACCACGTGACGCCGTCGCTACTTTTAGATTGATAAACAAACACGGCGTCAAGAAAACGAGGTAAGCCCTTTGAGATACAACTCACTTTTGACATGGATGGCGTGTTACTATTAATATAACTTATCTTTAAATGTAATCAGTATCAAAAATCTATACTCTGTTATGACGCATATTAACCTTTTATTAATAATTGTTGTCAAAATGCAACGTACCTCGTTGTCTATAATTTCCCGTGGACATACGTGTCTATATTTAGACCTACTGTTTACGCACTTCCTTTATCAATATTCATGAAAAGACTGAATTCTTGATTGCAGATATTGCTTTATTGTTCTGTTATTACAACGAGTTTTATAGTTAAATTTTGTGGAAATATTATTTTTTCATTACACTTTATGTGTTTCAAATCATTTAATCATTTTGTTTCACATACAAATCGGCATCCATACGGCGTATATTACTTTAATGGAAAATAAACAAATGAACTCACCACTATACCCATTGGAATACTGCCACAAATCACCAGCGTAAATATTACATGGGCGCCGCCATTACTGAAGAGTTCCAAAAAGACCGCTTGTGTAATTGAAAAAAAGTCCGAATTCGTACTCATAAAATTCGAGTACGTACTCCTAGAAGTACGAACTCGAAAATTTTTATAACCTAAGATTTTGATCTCGTACTCCTAGGAGTACAATTTTTAGTTGGAGCCAGAGTTGGAGCTGGAGCCCGAGTCAAGGTTTATAAACTCCTAGCCAGGGGTACATGTAGGATCATCTTTCATATTTCCTGACTTTTGAATTCAACATGTAAAGTTCTTTGAACTCGCAATATCTTTGACAATTTCATTGCATGTATCTGAATGAAAATTACTGAAATACATTCTGGCCTATTTATTTGAAGTTTAAGTATTTGCTTGTTTTCATTTGTTAGCTCTACTGGTCAGAGACCAGAAGAGCTTATGCGATAGTAAGGTGTCCGTCGTCAGTCCGTCTGTCTGTCTGTCCGTCTGTAAACAATTTTTCAAAACGCTACTCCTCCTACAGTTTTGGTCTGATTTCAATATAACTTGGCACACAAGTAGACTACACTAAGATACATAAAATAGTGCATCGGTTTTTGATTTCGATGAACGGTGTTGCTATGGTTACTAAAAATAGAATTTTCTTTGAAATTCCTTTAAAACGCTACTCCTCCTACAGTTTTGGTCTGATTTCAATATTACTTGGCACACAAGTAGACTACACTAAGATACATAAAATAGTGCATCGGTTTTTGATTTCGATGAAGGGTGTTGCCATGGTTACTAAAAATAGAATTTTCTTTGAAATTTCTTTAAAACGCTACTCCTCCTACAGTTTTGATTTGATTTCCATATTACTTGGCACACAAGTAGACTACACTAAGATACATAAAATAGTGCATCGGTTTTTGATTTCGATGAACGGTGTTGCCATGGTTACTAAAAATAGAATTTTCTTTGAAATTCCTTTAAAATGCTACTCCTCCTACAGTTTTGATTTGATTTCAATATTACTTGGCACACAAGTAGACTATACTAAGATACATTAAATAGTGCATTGGTTTTTGATTTCGATGAACAGTGTTGCCATGGTTACTAATAATAGAATTTTCTTTGAAATTCCTTTAAAATGCTACTCCTCCTACAGTTTTGATTTGATTTCAATATTACCTGGCACACAAGTAGACTATACTAAGATACATTAAATGGTGCATCGGTTTTTGATTTCGTTGAACGGTGTTGCCATGGTTACTAAAAATAGAATTTTCTTTGAAATTCCTTTAAAATGCTCCTCCTTTTACAGTTTTGGTCTGATTTCAATATTACGTAACACACAAGTAGACTACACTAAGATACATAAAATAGTGCATTTGTTTTTTATTTTGATGAACAGTCTTGCCATGGTTGCTGAAAATAGAATTTTCTTTGAAATTTCTTTAAAACGCTACTCCTCCTACAGTTTTGGTCTGATTTCAATATTACTTGGCACACAAGTAGACTATACTAAGATATATAAAATAGTGCATTGGATTTTACTTTCGATGAACGATGTTGCCATGGTTACTCAAAATTGAATTTTCTTTGAAATTCCTTTAAAACGCTAGTCATCCTACAGTTTTGGTCTGATGGCAATGGCTTCTT
>NW_026937951.1:0-8280 GCF_032062105.1 Saccostrea cuccullata | reverse complement strand
TCTTCATTTGTTTTTAAGTGATTGCCCGGACAAGCTGACCCTCTTAAAATCAGAAAATCGTCCATATCTCAACCAAGTGACGACGAAAACAAAAAATTTCCAATAAGGTTAGACCAATATCTATCAGATCTGAAATTTTTTGTGAAAATCGGCTGAGCCGTTTCCGAGAATTCGCTTGCACAAAAATCGGTAAGAAAAAAAATAATAATAATAATAGGGAAAAAAGAAACCGAACGAAAACAATAAGGTCTTCCGTTGGAAACGGAAGACCTTAATAATAATAATAATAATAACTAGTGCTAATTGTAACGGGAACCGTTACAGATGTTCCCCAAACGCTCCCCAACTCCCTTCTTGTGCCATATTCCCTGTAATTTTAATTAAAGAAGGCAAAATCTATGCATTTAAGACGTAAACAACGTTTTCCCAAAAGTATACCAAGTATTTCAAATTTAAGCAATGCAGGCGTGCGCATGTGATTGCATGAGCGTAATGACGATATCATCTTGTCTACATTATTTTACTCATATGCACGTGCATGCACGTGCATGATGACCATACCTTCTTGTAGGAGTCCATTATGTCTGTCTATGTTCTTAATCCCATCCTGTTTGGTTGAAAACAAGGGAGTTATAGCCATTTAAAGTTTAAGCCAATCAGATTGCAGCGCACGTGCATGCGCGTGTTTTCATGACAATTATTAATATCATATTATAGGACATCTTAAAGTATGCCTATGTTTTAAATTTCAAAGCATTTTGTAAAAAAAAAACAGAAAAAATATAGAGATTTTTGTTTCAGCCAATCAGAGCAAAGCGCACGTGCACGCACGTGCATGCATGTGAATGGTGACCATACCATCTTGTAGGAGTCCTTTATGTCTATCTATGTTCTAAATCCCATGCTGTTTGGTTGAAAACCAACGGAGTTATAGTCATTTGAAGTTTCAGCCAATCAGATTGCAGCGCACGTGCATGCGCGTGATTTCATGAAAAATTTTATATATCATATTGTAGTACATCCTAAAGCATGTCTATGTTATAAATTTCTAAGCATTTCATCATAAAACAAAAAAGATATTAAGATTTCAGTTTCAGCCAATCAGAGCAAAGCGCACGTGCATGCGCGTGAGTTCATGCAAATTTGACCATGTCATCTTATCTACACAACTTATATATCTTTATATAATGAGTTTCAAAACATTTTATCAAAAAATATAAAAGTTACAACCATATTAAATATATCAGTCATTTTACTCACTGCACGCGCCCGCACGTGCATGCGAATGCGCGCAAAATGACCTTCGTTCGGCACATCTACACAACATGCCTACTAACCCTAAAAAGGTTTTAACTTAGTTTGGTGAACAGTTTCTGAGAACACTTCCGGACAAAAAAAGTACCGGAGAAGAAATAAGAAGAAAAAAGAATAATAATAATAATAATAATAATAATAATAATAATAATAATAAGAAGAAGAAACAGAGTAAAAACATACGTTCCCCAACTTCGTTTGGGGAACATAATAATAATAATAAGAAACAGAGTAAAAACAATATGTTCCCCAACTTCGTTTGGGGAACATAATTATCAACAATGATCAGTCATTATTATTTTAAGTATATACACGAAAAAGTGTCAGGTTTCGATAATTTAGGCTGCATTTAAGTGTAACATGCACATATAATTACTGCTGATATTCTAAGAACACAACAATATAATATAAATTGAATGTCTTAAGAACACAACTATATAACCTGGTTTGACAATGTCACGTGCAACGAACATAACAATATAACATGGTTTGACAATGTCATGTGCAAAGAAACACAACACTATTCTGTATCGACAAAGCAATGCACGAACGAGACACTGGTACATGCATCGACAATACAAAATCGCAAGAACACAACAATATAACGAAAATCAACAATATTATGTTATAAGTACAAACAGTGATACATGTCCATGTATTGAAAATGCTAAGCATTAAGTAAATTACAATTTCAACGTATCGACAAAGCTAGGTCGTATGTTTTCTCCAGTTTGCAGTTATCAGTCGTAAATAAAGTACACAACAATACTAAAATAAGTAAAACAATGTAATGTCATAAGTACATAACAATTTTACAAGTACTGACAAGATCTCGCATCTTACTCATGTGAAAGAAGTATGAACTGTGCAGAAACGTTTTCTGATTTGGAAGAGCGCATGCACACTTTCATAAACTTTCACAAAGTCAGCAGGCCTATTAAATTAAACTCTGTATGTTTTCCTGGACCATTCTTTAATTAAGGTAACATTTTCTTCTATGATTTGATTTACTTTTCTGCTGAAAAAAATCTTCTATTTGAAACTTTCGCTAAAAGCAAAACATATACCATGCCTTAGCTAATCCTTCGTTAAGGGTTATCGTAACTGTGTCGTAACTGTGAGGTACTTTTTTCAGAAAATACAACTGAATGTGGGAGACCTCTGTACTTATGGAGTAGTGAGTTGGTGTAATATCGGCGATATCATCGGCAGGAAATCTCAGGCTTGCCACGTTATCACCTCCGTGTTTGTATTCCGCTCAGGGCTGGTTATTATCTGCAGAAAAAAGGTAAGGAAGTCAATTTTAATGAAAGCAATAAAATCATCTTCATTAATTCAAAAAAATCATCTTGTAAAGACAGATTAAATAAACAAGTGCTCAATTTGAAATTTTATTTCCTTAAATGTAAAAAAAAATATCCCAATTTTTATTGGTCATAAAGGTCATAAAACAATTGAAATAGGAGGGGGGGGGGGGGACTAAGACCTCCAAAACATCAGAGATGTGATCAGGTGCCGTGAGGGAATGATCATGCTAACATGTCTTAACGAACTAAATGTAAAGTACTCAGTAAGTTAAATATATACGAATTAAAACCAATATAAAAAATCATTAAATAATTATTGTAGAAAACTGAGGAGGGGAAGGTTGACTGTCCCTGCTCGTCAGAAATATTCCGCACCGTCATTCCCGTCCAAGACATGGTTCTTGATGTCGTCACAGGAAAATCCGGGGCTCTGTACCAATGGAACATTACACAGTCACCTATAGACAATCTGCCACATCGGACTTACAAATTTTGCAGCAGGTCCGGTTTCTCCCATTTAACTTTCTAAAAAAAATTTTTTTTTTGAAATATTTAATCGTGTACCTTGGAGAAATGGTTTCAATCATTTATTTTTTTCATACTTCATCTCTTTTCAATGTGAGTACTAGTAAGGATACATAACTTATTTTTTTTAAACATTTTCAGCAGAGGAAAAGTCCAGATTTGTCACCGCCATTCGTGGGACTACACGACCTCCAGTAAAACACCTGAACACGCCTATCTCAGAAAATCATACCAAACACTTTTCACCAAAGCTGGAATGTATAACACGGAAACTCAGGACTATGCGAATAAAACCCACGAGGAGGTTCGGAAGTCCACTCGGATTGAAGAAAAATTCCGACTGACGATATGTTCAAAATTACTCTGTGATTCAATACTTCGCAATAGCTTTTGTTGATTTTCCTTATTTTTTTTTTAATTTATATTTGCATAATTTACCAGAATAGTTTGTTTAAAACAAATTTTACTTCTTTTTTGTAAATGAATTATTTGTCATAGTTGGAAGCATAACTGTCATTTTTTTAATTTAAGATTTTATATAAATGTCTGATACTGGGAATCAGTTTTTATTCACGTGCAAAAAATATTTCAACTTTTGTGATTTTTTTATTCTCAATTACTTATCGCCTCGAACCAATTATTTAATTGGTTTTTCATTTGTTTATCGCCAAAATATTTGCAAAATAGTGGCTTTATTTCAAATAAAGAAGAAGTGAATAAAATCGTCACAAATAATTGTTTGTTTACAGTGAAAGTAAGAGTCACCACCAAGTTTTATAGTTAACTTATACAAAGTCAATGAAATCATGATATTTTGAGGAATATTATTTTAATTAGAGAATGTTTGTAAAAGTTAATATAACAAATTTGTTTAATTATTCTATTAAATACTCCAAAATAAATTGGTATGTGTTCACTACTGTATTTGTTTGCATACATTTATATAAAAATGGTTACCATTAGTTGTGCAAGGGTGTCCTCTACCTACCGGTATTCCGTTTTTGAAGAATCCTAATTCTTCCCTTTACCACTTGCAAATAACAATAGATGTTTTGATGGTTAACTTGTTTTCATAGCAATAAGACCAACTATATATCTCTTTTTAGATTTTACTATACATTTTAAGACAGAAAATAAAAAGATGTATGTAAAAATATAAATTTCATTTCAATATATGCATTTAGCATTAAAAATGGTCCTTCCAAAAAAAAAACTTGTCCATTTCTTTGTTTTTGGAGCTTATAATGATGAGATTTATTAAAAAGGCAAAATTTAGAGAAAAAATAAGAACTCACTGAAAAAAATTTAAGGGCATATGCAATGTGATATTCAAATAAATAAATAACGTATATAATTAATTTATGTGCTTCAATTTCTTTGAAATATTCTTGTACAAGTCTAACCTTTCTTTGGAATATTAGAAAAAAAGTCAGATTTATTATTTAAAAGAGCCAATCTACATGTACAAGTCCCCTATTCTGCCTGGTTTAAATCCAACCACTATTTTTACAGAAATTATATGTGTTTACATTTAATAATTTGTTTCCCATCTATTCCCATGTCAATTTACCTGTCCCTACCCGAACATTAAAAAGTGGTCTAACCAGACTGAGTAAAAATATATAGAGTAGAATACGACAGACATATTGGAATACGAACACATGTAGCTCATAGCCAAAAAGTTGTAATTGTGAAATGATTAGAAGTTATTGTTTACTTCTAAAAGTATTAAATGTAGCATTTTTTCATTCTTTGACTCTACAAACATACACTTTAAGACTATGTATACATGTCCTTCATGTGCTTGTATCTTAGCAATACATATTGCAAGGTTCCATGCAGGGACGCTTCTGGTAGGCCCCTGATCCACCAATGATTTTTTAAGGACCCATACTGTTTGCCCTGTCCACAATTTTTTATTAATTTAAACATTTCAGTACTACAGCAATAGACACAAAATGCTGAAATGCCCTGAGATTTTTTTTTCTTGAAAAGTGACTAGTACTTGCACGTACATCTTTTTTCTCTCTTTTCTTACTATTCTTTAATATTTAAATGGTCTATGCAAACAATTTTCTTCCTACGCCTGTTGTATAGTGTATAAATGCTTTTCTGAAAATGCCAATTACAAATACACACATAAATGGTAGATATTTTGAGACCATGTTTCAGGATGTTGCAATTGCCAAATGTAGTAATTTTGTCTCTTAAAGAAGACCTGTTTTATATATATTCTTAGGATTCAGAACCAAAGAGGTCTCCTGCTATGACCTTCAAATCGACACAGATAAATCGATCTGACACGTTTTAGCACTTAACGATATTCAGTTGAAATGATACGTCTCAAAGAACTATGAATGAGTTTATATTTCACTCTTGTTTTCTAGAGAAAGAGATACTGGTGGCAATCTTACAACTTTTTTGATATGGGATTGTGTTTTCAGTTTTTAAAAACTGTTTTGAGCGTGTGTCCTCAAGACTAAAAGAAATCAAACAGTTCGAGAAATTCGGAGAACTATATATGGTATAGTGTACATGTATACTTTAATGTAAATTACAAACCTATCAGTTTATGTTTATTCCCGTCATTTTAAAGAATAACCCCCCACCCGGCTGTAAAAAAAGCACATACTTTCTCATCATCGACTTTTAATAAATCGATTTCCAAGCTACACTGTAGGACCATGATTAATTGTTGTAATGTTACATAATATATTTAGAAATGTTTATAGAAAGGTATGACACGTATAAAATATTTTTAAAAACCTGTCATTTAATATTGATGAAAGTATTTTGAATATTATGAATTACAATAAAATAACGCAAAATTACAATCAACAGAGGATATCAATTACTTGGTACAGCGGTTTACCCATTGGTTAAATATGTCATGTGACAAGCAAATTAAATTGAATTCACTTATGGTGACAAAGCCTCGCATGTTATCGCCGGAAGTGATGGAAGTATTTTCTTAAAGATATGTATGATTTATTTTTAAAAGTCAAAGACGAGGAAGTTTTTTTTACAGCCGGGAGGGGGGTTATTCTTTTAAATGACGGGAATAGACATAAACCGATAGGTTTGTAATTTATATTAAAGTATACATGTACCATATATAGTTTTGTGAATTTCTTGAACTGTTTTTTTTTAATTACGACGCACATTTCGGGAATTGTGACTAAGATATTCAGGAACTAAATTGTTTTGAGATGCTTCAATACACTGCATAAATTGTGCATGCATTGTTGTTTGTAAATATACTAGTAGTTTTTATTCTGGAAATCGTGTTCAATCTGTTTTCCATATCCCATTTCCCCTCATCCCAGCTTTTCCCACTTTGTTATTTTTCAAGCGGCATCAGCAAGATTTTTTTTAAATTGTCTCTGGTAAAATAAAATGTCAGTATCGTTTCCCCTCAGAACCTAATCAAACAAGCAAATTCAAGGAATTGTGGTCCCCAGCTTTCGGTGTCATTGTGGGTGAGATGTCATTTTTTATGATGTATTGTGTGTAATATGAACACCCTATCATATGTCATTTATTTAGAAATCATCACTGAACTCAAGGTCAATGTCAAAGGGTTAAAGTTCTTGGTATTCAATGTAAAGGTTTCTCATAAGGATTACATATTTGAAGTATGAAAGTCCTAGTCCTTACCATTCAAAAGTTATAGTCAAGATTTAAGTTTTTTATTAGTACAATAATGTCCAAGGTCAATGTCAAAAGGTCAAGGTTGTTGGTATCAAATGAAAGATCTTGCCAAAAAGAATGCATATGTGAAATATGAAAGTCCCAGTATCTACTGTTCCAAAGTTGTGGCCAAGGTCAAAGTTTTTGAAAAGTGGGTTGGAAACTCTAAGGTGGTCAAAGGATCAAAGTTCTTGTTATTTAATGAAAGGTCTTCTCACAAGGATTACATTTGCAAAGTAAAGCCCTAGCCCCTACCATTCAAAAATTTTGATCAAGGTTAAAATTTTTGGTCAGTACACAAATCTCCAAGGTCAAGGTCAAAAGGTCGAAATTGTAGATATCCAAGGAAAGGTCTTGTCACAAAGAATAAATATGTAAAATGTGAAAGTCCTAGTATCCACCGTTCAAGAGTTGTAACCAAGGTTATTGTTTTTAAAAAGTAGGTCAAACTCCAAGGTCAAGGTCAAATGATCAAAGTTCTTAGTATTTAATGAAAGGTCTTCTTACAAGGATTACGTATGTGAAGTATGAAAGCCCTAGCCCCTACCATTCAAAAGTTTTGGTTAAAGTTAAATTTTTTTTCATAAGTACATAAATCTCCAAGGTCAAGGTCAAAGTTGTTGGTATCCAATAAAAGGTCTTGCTACAAACAATACATATATGAAATATAAAAGTCCTAGTTCTTACCATTCAAAAGTTATGACCAAAATAAAAGTTTGGAATTTTTGTGTAAAACTGGGTCAAACTCCAAGGTCAAGATCAAAAGGTCAAATTTAGTGGTACCCAAAGAAAGGTCTTGTCACAAGGAATACACATGTGAAATATGAAAGTCATGGGTCCACTTAATCAAAAGTTATGGACAAGGTTAAAGTTTTTGTGACGGACGGACAGACAGACAGACGGACAGACTGACAGACAGACAGACAGACGGACGGACAGACGGACAGACGAATGAGATTTAATGTCCCCTCGCTTTCGCGAAAGCGGGGGACAATGAAGCACAATGAGATAACAAACAGTGTATTCAAGCTCAAACTCAAACTCCATTCAAACAATACATATCCTGAGCAAAGAAAACACGGACCTTTTAACGTCAAAAAGGGAATCTGGTGTCATGGAGGAGTGAGCATCCCCTGTCTACCGGGTACATGTAGGCCTAATGAACTTAAAAAAAACTAAATATGTACAAATATTGCATATTCCCTTCGCAATCACAAATTCAAGGAAACAAAATTCTAATTCTAACTGAACAAAAAGCCTGTGCAATGTTATATGAATGAAAAGAGTTTTCCGGTTTACTAAAAAAAAAAATGATAATAAACTGAGATATTATTTAGAAACCAATCCAGGTTTTTCCACTTTGTTATTTTTTAAGGGACCCTCAACAATCATTTTATGATTTTTTTTAAAAAACAAAAAATGTTTTTGGTTAAAAAAAATGAAT
>NW_026937950.1:0-8142 GCF_032062105.1 Saccostrea cuccullata | reverse complement strand
ATAAGACAGATAGCTATTTTTTTTGATGGCTCAAAATGTTGTTAAGCATAGAAGCATGCATCTTATGGTTCTGTAGGCTGATCTTGATTCTTGATCTTGTATGTATATTATTTTGTATTCATATGTGTGGTCTTAGTTTGTGGAAATTGTTATACTAAGATTCAAAATTTATTTCCTTTAAATGTAAAATTCTATTTTATAAAAATATAAGTAAAAATATAAACAAAGAAAATATTTAAATTTGTTTTTGATTAAAGCGTCAAATATAACCTTATTCATTTTGAAAGAAATGTCAGATAATTTAAGATATATTTAACGGAAAGGTAATTACAAGGAGTAAAGATACAGACTTTGTTTACGGCAAAATGTAAATATGTCGAAACCATCAGGTAAATTTTGATGCTCTATGTTAACATAACAATGACAAAAACAACAACAATTTTTTTTGTAATTTCTCATTATGAATTATATATGTACATGTACACCTTAATGAAACATATTGAGATAACGAACAGTATTAAAGATACATATGAAAACAAATACAAAATAGGAGCAAAGCAAACAAGGACCACCAAAACCACCAGAGGTGGGATCAGATCCCACGAAGGAGTGAGCATCACCTGCCGACCGGTCACACCCGCAGTGTGCTCCTTGTCATGATCGGGAAAAAACGGGCAAAATCCGTCATCAATTTCTGTGCGTAAATAATGGTCAGACAGCATTTAACTCAAGGATAAATTGTATTTGCTGACAATGTCATTGTATCAACCACGAAATGATGACTTTAAACGAGACTGCAATTCTTCCTTCATCAACTTGTTTTCAATAATTTACCTAGATTTAGAAATTGTTCATATGTAAAGTATGTTCTTGCGTATCGAATCAACTGAGATATATAAACTCTATATGCAGATAAAGATATATTCATATTGCTGCATAAGTAAGGAAAACTGACGATAGAAAAGTTAAAGTCATAATGTTTATCATAGAGCTTAGATATTAGATTATCATCAACGTCTTTTTCATGTAAAACTAGATGCTGTCATGAGACAGTAATACCCGCACTATGGTGTTTGCCTCTAAATATACACTCATTCATATTGGACTTTCCAAGGAAGAAGTCAAAATAATTCTATAATTATCAATGTATTCGTCAAATTGAACATAAAATTTTCAGATGACCATATCAACTCTGAGCCTCACATATGTATTTTAAAATACTTAATTCATAACCAGTCTGAAATAACAGAATTTAATTAATGATTGAAGTAAATTACTTAATTAGATTCAAATAAATAATTTTCCCATAATTTGGAACTTTTTAAATTTACTTTCTCAACGACATAAAATATTATTTTAGTACAAAGCGTTTTTGATGAATTTATCAAAATGTGCAAACTGATTTTAGTATTTGGTCGGGAAAAAAACCCATTGAAAATACAACCCGATTAATTTGTCAATGCCTATCTCCCCCCCCCCCCCCCACACACACACACACACACACTCTCTCTCTCTCTCACTCTCACATTTTTTAAAAAACATAGTTTAGTTTATTATGATAGTTTGAAATTTGTTTACTAAACAGTTTTATTTTCTACATTCACATTGGGTTTGCGTCACCCATTATCATATTTATAGATATCACCTCTCGGCACACCTCGGCCAATTCATACTGGCAACGGAATCAGCAAAGGTTTGTCGAATGAGATTATTTAGCACATGTATGCTGACGATGCAGTGTGGTCAGTTAAAATCATTTGTGTTTTAATTGGATTATATGGATTATATTTCATGAATTCATTGTCACGACCTATGACATTCGGTAAGTACAAGATTTAGTATAGATTGCATAAAAATAAATAAATGCAAATGGTTAGGTTGAAGTTCAAAAAGGGTCAACATGGTCAAAGATCATCGCATGCCACAGTCGACAAATTTCACATTGTCAAGTTATCTCCCGTTGCGGACATTCAGTATATGACAGACGCAGATCCAGAATTTTTTTTTCAGAAAGGGGGGGGGGGTGTCACACCTCAGTCAAAAAAATCAGCCCAAGATTTCCTGAGATGGAAATAAAAAATAATAATAAAAACAATGATGGTGGAGTCCCTGTTTTCTAAGGGGGAGGATGTCCAAAGTCATTTTTATTCTCTACAGTACATATATAGTCTTATTTAAATAACTGCTAATTCCAGGGGGGGGGGGGTCTGATCTCCCTAGCCACTGACTCCCTGTACCTGAAATGACAATTGATCTTATGACTCCATAATAGTAGAAAATTTTTTCATTTGACTATTTATACATATTTTGTTTCCTATGTTCATGTATTTTTGTCTGTCCACGGAAACTTTAACCTTGCCCATATTTTTTAAGTGGATTGGGCTATACACATGGCTTCAATATTTCATAGATAAATTTCTTTTGGCAAAACCTTTTAATGGGTACCACCAATTTTGACCTCTTGACCTTGGAGTTTGACCCAATTTTACAAGAAAAATACCTTGAACTTGGCGTAAGTTTTGAACAGGTGGTGCTAGGACTTTCATGCTCTTACATGTGTAATCATTGTGAACTTTCAACAGGTACAATTATTTTTGACCTAGATCTTAGAGTTGAATTCAATTTAACTTTAACCTTGGCAATAACTTTTGAACAGGTGAGGAAGTTCTAGGGATTTCTCCCTTTTTTCACATGTGTTAATTCCTTGTAACAAGACTTTCCCTTTGATACCAACAATTTAGACCCTTTGACCTTGACCTTGGAGTTTGACTTACATTTGAGAAACTTCAACCTTTGCCAAAAGCTGCCATAACAGTTGCTGTCACAACAAACAAACAAATTACTAAAAAAAAAAAACACACAGAATACATGTACATATTTTATATTCAACAGATATACATCTGGTCATATCTCTAGTTCTCCCTTGAATGAGACATGGTGATATAAATTTTAAAAAATAATTATAAGAGTTGAAAAGGTTGTGCATATTGAAATATACTAAGCTCTGCGGATGAATTAGATATACCAGTTTAGCTTTATTTTGCTACCCAAAGCACCTTGATTAACTATTTATAAGCATACTGTTTTCTGAAATGTACTGATTTCTGTTGTCCATCTGTTTATCTGCAAACTTTTCACATTAACTTCTTAAGAACCACTGGGCTAATTTCAACCAATTTACATTTAAATATGCAGGGTACTTTTTAAGCGCCCGGATCGATAGATCCCGGGCGTATATTGTTTTTGTCCTGTCTGTTTGTCTGTTTGTCTTTTTATCTGTTTGTCTGTTTGTCAACTTTAACCTTGGCCATAACTTTTGAACAATAAGGGATAGAGACTTCATATTTGCTAAGCATACTCCACTAATAAAGTCCTTTCAAATGACTTCAAGGTCAATGACCTTGTGACCTTGACTAAGACTTATATGCTAAAAATAGCTTTTTCCACTGTTTGTCATAACTTTTGAACCATAGGAGATAGGGACTTCATATTTGGTATGCATACTCCACTAATAGAGTCCTTTCAAATGACATCAAGGTCAATGATCTTGTGACCTTGACTGTGACCTATATGCTAAAAATAGCTTTTTACACTTTTTGCCATAACTTTTGAACCATCAGAGATAAGGACTTCATATTTGGTATGCATACTCCACCGATTAAGTTCTTTCAAATGACACCATGGTCAATGACTTTGTGACCTTGACTGTGACCTATATTCTAAAAATAGCTTTTTCCACTGTTTGTCATAACTTTTGAACCATAGGAGATAGGGACTTCATATTTGGTATGCATACTCCACCGATAAAGTCCTTTCAAACGACGGCAAGGTCAATGATCTTGTGACCTTGACTGTGACGGATATGCTAAAAATAGCTCTTTACACTTTTTGCCACAACTTTTGAACCATAGGAGATAGGGACTTCATATTTAGTACGCATGCACCACTGATTAAGTTCTTTCGAATGACACCATGGTCAATGACCTTGTGACCTTGACTGTGATCAATATGCTAAAAGAAGATTTTTTTAACTTTGTTGCCGCCGGGCGCGTAGTGTTTCACAAACACATCTTGTTCCAACATAAATCTTCTTCTCAAGAACAGCAAAGACATTTATTGTCCCCATTTTTGCTAAAGGTAGGGTACATTAAATCTCATTTGTTTGTCAATCTGCCCATCTGTCACAATAAATTTAACCTTGGTCATCATGGTCGTTTATTTTGAATGAGAAGAGATAGGACTATTATATTTACATGTGTATTAGTATTAAATGGGACAATACCATTCTACATACACTATGATTTTCATTACCCATGATCTTGAAGTTTGACCTAATTTCCTTAAGAAAATTAATTGCTTTGAATTGATCATTTTGAAAGATAAATGAAAGGGCATTCATATTACCTGTGATAAGACCTTCCAAAATGTATCATGACTTTTGACTCTGTGACCTTGACCTTGAAGTTTAACTTAGTTTTCATTAATGTTGTATTTCCTTTTCATTGAGAAGAGATTTGACTTTCACATTTCAAGTGAACATTACCCATAACAAGAGGCTCCCAACATGCTATGATTTTTTACCCCTTGACCTTGATGTTTTAACAAAATTTCAAAAGAATGAACTCTCCCAAAAGATGATAAGACCACTGTTTAAAACAAAAAAGGAGTTTAGGGAAGACTGGGCTTTTTCCATAAAAAACGTCATTTTTCAACCCTCATTTGACCCCCGGGCAAAATCAAAATTCCGAAACCTAACTGCACATCTACATGACCCAACCAACCATCTCCCAAAGATGATTAGGATGCTGAATAAAATGTAAGAGGAGTTCAGGGAAGATGGGGCTTTTTCCATAAAAAACATCATTTTTCGACCCCCATTTGACCCCCTGGGGCAAAATCAAAATTCCGAAAGCTTACTGCACATCTACATGACCCCACCAACCATCTCCCAAAAGCTGGTTAGGCTACTGAGTAAAATGTAGAAGGAGTTCAGGGAAGACGGGGCTTTTTGGACAAAAAACGTCATTTTTCGACCCCCATTTGACCCCCCGGGGCAAAATCGAAATTCAAAAACCTTACTGCACATCTACATGACCCTACCAACCATCTCCCAAAAGATGATTAGGATACTGAGTAAAATATAAGAGGAGTTCAGGGAAGACGGAGCTTTTTGCTTAAAAAACGTCATTTTTCGACCCCCATTTGACCCCCTGGGGCAAAATCAAAATTCCGAAAGCTTACTGCACATCTACATGACCCCACCAACCATCTCCCAAAAGCCGGTTAGGCTACTGAGTAAAATGTAGAAGGAGTTCAGGGAAGACGGGACTTTTTGGACAAAAAACGTCATTTTTCGACCCCCATTTGACCCCCGGGGCAAAATCGAAATTCAAAAACCTTACTGCACATCTACATGACCCTACCAACCATTTCCCAAAAGACGATTAGGCTACTGAGCAAAATGTAAGAGGAGTTCAGGGAAGACGGAGCTTTTTGGACAAAAAACGTCATTTTTCGACCCCCATTAGACCCCCCGGGGCAAAATCGAAATTCAAAAACCTTACTGCACATGTACATGACCCCACCAACCATCTCCCAAAAGATGATTAGGCTACTGAGTAAAATGTAAGAGGAGTTCAGGGAAGACGGAGCTTTTTGCTTAAAAAACGTCATTTTTCGACCCCCATTTGACCCCCTGGGGCAAAATCAAAATTCCGAAAGCTTACTGCACATCTACATGACCCCACCAACCATCTCCCAAAAGCTGGTTAGGCTACTGAGTAAAATGTAAGAGGAGTTCAGGGAAGACGGAGCTTTTTGCTTAAAAAACGTCATTTTTCGACCCCCATTTGACCCCCTGGGGCAAAATCAAAATTCCGAAAGCTTACTGCACATCTACATGACCCCACCAACCATCTCCCAAAAGCTGGTTAGGCTACTGAGTAAAATGTAAGAGGAGTTCAGGGAAGACGGAGCTTTTTGCTTAAAAAACATCATTTTTCGACCCCCATTTGACCCCCTGGGGCAAAATCAAAATTCCGAAAGCTTACTGCACATCTACATGACCCCACCAACCATCTCCCAAAAGCTGGTTAGGCTACTGAGTAAAATGTAGAAGGAGTTCAGGGAAGACGGGGCTTTTTGGACAAAAAACGTCATTTTTCGACCCCCATTTGACCCCCCGGGGCAAAATCGAAATTCCAAAACCTTACTGCACATCTACATGACCCCACAAACCATCTCCCAAAAGATGATTAAGCTACTGTGTAAAATGTAAGAGGAGTTCAGGGAAGAAAAGTGTGACAGACGGACGGACGGACGGACATGAGTAACAACAATATACCCGAACTTTCTTTAGAAAGTGCGGGTATAATAATATAGAATGTTCTCTGGGTAATTCAATAGTACACAATTTACTCGTGCCAATTTCCTTGTAAATTGCATGCAGAACTAACAACTTTAGGACTAACATGAAAATTACCTTTATCGGCATGAATTTATATTAAAATATTTACATTCAGTGTTATTATCTTCATGAAATCCATTAGAAATCTGCGACATTCAAATCTATATGACAACGCATAAAATCTTGAAACTGCGCGGCAGAATACACAATATGAATATACATTTTCAATACCCTAGTAACATCAACATTAATATTGTTTTGACTCAATTTAATTTGAAAAAAAAATATCCTGGCAAATTAAGGTAAAAATACAACAACTGTGCTGTAAAATTAAACTTTTTTCTCTTGTAATGCTCATATCCGTTATGTTTTCACGTCACAAACGCCTCTTACGTTAATTTTAGTACACCGTTTATGTCAGGGGAAATTCATTATAAAGATTAGTAAAATGAACAGCAATGAAGATAGAAAATAAGAAAATGTTAATACACATGTAATCACCGGATTCGCATTTTATGATTTCTCGGTTCTATGGTCCTATATAAAACACCTAGCTCTCAGTGCCAACAAATTTTCCATTTTCAATCCCTAGGCACGACCAGGTTTGTTATAGCACCGACGCCAGCCAAAAATAAGAATCCATTGCTTAAATATCACCTGTATGGTAACTATGTCTCCCATCTGAGCCTCTTCTTACTTAAGAGCTCTTTCTGGGTACCATTATATGATAAACCGAGGGTATTTACTGACAAGTAAAGTCTTCAAGTATAGTGCTATAAAAATTGTATGTACAAATATGATTTCATATCAAACATGTCTTTCAGCATTAAAAATACTTGCTTTAATCTTAACAATCGTTTTTAATTCATTGACACCTTTCTATCTCATGCTATATACATCGAAGATATGCACAGAGATGACATTGTGTATATGCTCTACTTTTGTACATTTATATTTATTTTATGGACATGATCTAAGAGAGTGATGTCTAATTGTCATATTACATGTACGTACGAATGAACTTGTAAATATAAGATTCCAATACCTAATAAACAATATTTCTTAACCTATACCTACGTGTTGCAAATGTGGAACGTATAAAGCTAAACTACCCATGTTCACCTCACAAATTTTACCCTCATCTCTTCCTATTTGAAGCAAAAAAATCACCAACAAAAATATTTATGCGGATGTAGAAAACTTGTATTTATCAAAATGTGGCACTGTATTACCTTAATTACAAACTAAGGATAAAATGTTCTTACAATAGGGATTCGTGTGTAGATGCAATTTTTCAATGATATTCAATACCAATAATATACAGCAGCCCGCATATCCAAATAATATAATGGAATAAATTGCTACATGTTGGTTGGAACTGCGCAGCTGATTCCAAAATGTTCATGAAAAAAATTATGAAAAAGAATCTTGTTGCCTAATGGCAAAACGTTGTTTAGTTTGCTTATAATAAAGGGTTATTAAATCTCAAGGTTACATTATTTTTCTTGAACAGAGGCAATTTTAAATCATGTGGTCGGATAAACATGCATTTTTTTCAAAGAAGTATGTGATATTATAATTAACAAGGTGTTTATATTTGAAGCTAATAATGGCAAACCCAGTGTGGGGTTGCCATTAAGTTCTAGATAATTCGATCATAAAATACAAAATGACTTGAGTGTGGGGTTTTTCATATTCTATCTTTTTTAAAAATCAAAGCCTTCACATTTCTCAAT
>NW_026937949.1:0-8154 GCF_032062105.1 Saccostrea cuccullata | reverse complement strand
CTTAGTATTGAAATGTTTACTGGGGAGGGGGTCACTACAAGCCGATTCTTACATGTCACTTTGACTTAACATAACTTTTATGTTCTGGAGAAAAAGAATTTAATTTTTCTTATACAGTGGACCTTCAGATATCCGGACGCCAGATATCCGGATGCTTCAGTATCCGGACGATTTTTCATCGGAACGAAAATTAAAAATGTTATTCTTTCTAGTTTAACTTGTGATTCAGATATCCGGATGCTTCACATATCCGGACAAATTGACTGGGAACCAAAGCGTCCGGATAAATGAGGGTCCACTGTATATCCTTATGTAAAACTTTGATCCCTCATTGTGGCCACACCCTTATCCTAGGGAACATGATTTGAACAAAACTGAATCTAAACCACCTGAGGATGCTTCCATTAGTTCCATATAAACTATCACTAATGATAGATTTGCTGCTCTCCAGAATTTTTTAAAGGTTTTTTTTAAGACCGGTCTTCCCATCATGTAAAAATGTATCCTACACTGAGTCGCCACCCCATTAAGAGTTCAGATTTGAACAAGTTTGAATTTACACTACCTGAGGATACTTCCATATCAATATCACCAATCATGGCTTTACTGTTCATGAGAAGATTTTTATATTTTTTTCCAAGTTTTTTTTTTAAGTTTAATCGCCGATGACCACCCTACTCCGAGGGTCATGATATGAACAAAGTTAAATTTACACCACCTGAGGATGCTTCAATGTTAATATCGCTAAGAGAGAAGATTTTTGAAAATTTTATCTGAATATTTCTATTTAAATCTCTTATAGTCTATTATGGTCCTACCCTTCACCGGGGGTTATGATATGGAAATAAAAACTTGAAATAACACAACATGAGGATGAAATCCTGGTACAGTGGTTCTTGAAAAAAATATATATTTTTAGATTTTTCTTCCTATGTATGCCCATGTAAATTTTAATCTTCCATTGTGACCCCACACTACCCCCGGGGGTCATGATTTGAACAAATTTGAATTTACACGAACTCAGGATGATTCCACAAGAGTTTTATCTTCCCAGGCCCAAACGTTCTTGAGAAAACGATTTTCAGAAATGTCATTAATTTTTCACTTAATCATAATTAACTCCCTTGAAAGAGGGCGTGGTCTTTCATTTGACCAAACGTGAATCTCCTTTACCTCATGATACTTTGTTGCAATTATGGTTGAAATTGGTCCAGTGGTTCTTAAGAAGACGGCAAAAATGTGAGAAGTTTACGACAGCGACAACGACGACAAAAAAAATAAACGGAAAAATTTTGATATGAAAAGCTCACTTTACACTTCGGCTTAGGTGAGCTAAAAAGATTACCGAATTAAGGTCTTCCGTCTTCAGCGGAAGACCTTCTTGTTATTCTTAGGTTTCTTTTTCACTTTTATTATTAAGGTCTTCCGTCTTCAGCGGAAGACCTTCTTGTTATTCTTAGGTTTCTTTTTCACTTTTTAAGGTCTTCCGTTTCCAACGGAAGACCTTATTGTTTTCGTTCGGTTTCTTTTTCCCTATTATTATTATTTTTTTTCTTACCGATTTTTGTGCACGCCATTTCTCGGAAACGGCTCGGTCGATTTTCACGAAACTTTCAGATCTGATAGATATTGGTCTGAACCTTATTGGAAATTTTTTATAAGTACGTCGTCACTTCCGGTCGTGAGATATGGACGATTTACTGATTTTAAGAGGGTCAGCTTGTCCGGGCAATCACTAAAAAACGAATGAAGATATTGACTTGAGATTTTCAGTGAAGGTAGAGGAAGGATTGGTGAATTGCTTTTTTGAGTCTATATCTTTCCAGCTCATATGGCGTTGAAGCTCGCCTGAGCTCGTTATAATTATTATTTTTCTGACCATCAAATTTTGTGCACGTGATTTCTCGAAGACTACTGGATGGATTTTTATGAAATTTGCAGAAACAATGTGTTGCTATCTGAAGTTATTATATCCTGGAGATTTTTTGAAAATTCCTTTCTGGTGCCAAGTTATGGACAATTTTCTGATTTTAAATTGATATTTTGTTCGCGGATAATCTACAGAACGGTAAAAGATATCACTGTGAAACTTTCAGGGATTATAGATCCTGATAAGTACTATCCAAGACGCGATCATTTGTACGTCGTCTCTACTTCCTGTCGTAACGGCATGCAAAGAAAATAAGTCGAATTTTAGAACTTTTTTGTTTTTCAATATTTTCAAATCATATTTGTACGGTTGATAGAAACATTTCTCATTAGGCTGAATATATAATTTGTTTGTAAATTGATGAATTCGAACTCGAGATATTAACATTCAAAAGTCTGAAGCGGGATCTTAATGGCGGCGGTCTCTGTCAATTCCGACATTTCGCAATAGGGGTTTACAGAGGCAGCCGAACGTTTGCTTGAACGAAAGTAACATAAGGAGCAATGAAGTGTGTAGGGATACTTGGATTGTCACGTCGTAGGTTCGTTGTAATTCGGTGTCAAACTACATTTATTATTCAAGGTCTACTTACAAGTCTTCTTTAATTGGTTTTGGTTGTTTATCAAAGTAGAAATAGAAAAGAATTAATGTGCAAATGAAGTACAATATCTATATCTTTTGTTTTGCATCACGGTAACACATAGCTTAAATCATAGTTATAATAAATAGTTTTTCAAGAATGTAGTAAGTAAAAAACGTGACCACTGTTTTCTAATACACTTGTGTCATATTAAATCAATAGAAAGGACAACTGTTACAATAAGAAAATATTTTACTTTTAAAGATAACGATTTTTCAAAGACAGTTTAATTGACCTATATAAACATTTTATTTTCTCAATGCAAGTTATTGAACATAATGGAATCTTATTTCTTGACCCTCGTAGGGCGATCGAGGCATTTTTTCGCTGAAGCATACCACCTTTTTCATGAAATTGTAAGTAATCGGAATAGTCAACTTTCGTGATTGAAAATTGAAAAATTAACTATTCATAGCTGTTTCACTGCTTTAGTGTTATTTGCCTATATACGATTGATTGATTGATTGTACATGTATACTGTTTAACGTCCCTCTCCAGAATATTTCACTGATATGGAGACGGCACCATTGTCGGTGAAGGGCTGCAAATTTGGGCCTATGCTCGACACTCAGGGCCATTGAGCAGGGAGGGATCTTTATCCTGCCACACCTGCTGTGACACGGGGCCTCGGTCTATACCGTCTCATCCGAAGGACCATGAACGTTCCAAGAGAAATTCGCTAAGATTTACTCGTTGCGTTTGGCGCAAAATTATGAATAGTGACCCTTCTTTCATAATTCCAAGACAGATTAACTGCTGCAGAATTATATGTACGTACAAGTGAAGTAAGAGTAGTTGTTCAAATAGCGTAATCGATAAGCGTATTGGATTTTCACGCTACTGACCCGTTTCAATTACCAGTGTGTCCAAAATATGTTTAATCCATTTTCAGCTCGATTTTATGGGTTATTTTTCGGAATCGGACGGAAGACCTACTCGTTGCTCGCAACGAGATCGTTTCTAGTTATTATTCTTTTTTTTTCTTACCGATTTTGTGCACGCGATTTCTCAAAAATGGCTCGATGGATTTCCATGAAACTTTCAGGACTTATGTAACATAACTTGAACCTTATGCATTTTTTTCCGATTTGATGACGTCACTTCCGGTTTTGAGATATTGTCGATTTTATGATTTTTGAAGGGTCAGGTTGTCTCCAAATTTTCTCAATAATGGCTCAAGATAGAATCATGAAACTTTGAGGTATGATAGACCAAAGTCTATAGATATGTATAAAGTAATTCATTTTTTTCGGAAGTGCCGCGCATCGGCGCTCGCTATGGCCCGAAAATTGTCGTATCGCGAATTTCAAAATTTTTAACACCTTTTCTACGGTATCTTTTTACCTGGAAATATTTTGTTAAAACATATAGAACAAAAGAAGTGTAGAATTTCAAGATCTTTCAAATGATATCTTGTAAAAGGGGCTGGCCCCTAAAATGAGGGGCCTAGAGGGGCCAAAATTTTTTTCTTTATATCTCAAAAAGTATTGAGAATTTGTAATACGTCAAAGAAGCAAAGTTGTTTAAAATGTCAAGCTATATCTATTGGAGTCGTCAAAATACGTACGGCGTCGTCACTTCCGGCCAAACCGGAAGTAGTCGGAAAACGCGTATTTTTGCCGTTCTTAACAAGTTTTTGGATAACATTTGTCTCTGGGAGCATAAAAATTAACATTTTGTCCATCGGCGTCACTTCCGGTCAAACCGGAAGTAGCCAAAAATAGCTTATTTTGAAGGTTTTTGATGCAAAATTGAAATTATAAAGTCACTGGAGACGGCTTAGCTCATTGCTTTCTTTTTTTATGTCACTTTCGGCACTTCCGGCCAAAACCGGACGGAAGACCTACTCGTTGCTTTGCAACGAGCTTTGCTCTAGTTATTATTAAGGTCTTCCGTCTTCAGCGGAAGACCTTTCTGTTATTCTTAGGTTTCTTTTTCACTTTTATTATTGTTTTTTTTCTTACCGATTTTGTGCCCGCAATTTCTCGAAAACGGCTCGATGAATTTTCATGAAACTTTCAGGACTTATGTATCATCACTTGAACCTTATGCATTTTTTTTCTTTTCTGATGACGTCACTTCCGGTCTGAGATTTTGTCGATTTTATGAATTTTAAAGGGTCAGGTTGTCCAGAGTTTTTCTGGAAAATGGGTTAAGATAGAAACATGAAACTTTCAGGTATGATAGACCTACGTCTGTAGATGTGCCTTTCGCATTTAACTTTTTCCGGAAACGCCGCACGTCGGCGCTCGCTATGGTCCGAAAATAGTCCTGTCGAGAATTTCAAAATTTCTAACACCTTTTCTTCGATATCTTTTTACCTAGAAATATTTTGTTAAAACATATAGAACAAAAGAAGTGTGGAATTCTAAGATCTTTCAAAAGATATCTCAAAAAAGGGGCTGGCCTTTAAAATTAAGGGCCTAGAGGGGCCGAACGTTTTTTCTTTATATCTCAAAAAGTATTGAGAATTTTTAATAGGTCAAAGAAGCAAAGTTGTTCAAAATGTCAAGCTTAATCTAATGAAGTCGTCAAAATCCGTCCGGCGTCGTCACTTCCGGCCAAACCGGAAGTAGTCAGAAAACGCGTTTTTTTGCCATTTTTGACACGTTTCTGAGTAACACATATCTCTGGGAGCATAATAATTAATTTTCCGTCCGTCGTTGTCACTTCCGGTCAAACCGGAAGTAGCAAAAAGTGGCTTATTTTTGCATTAATTAACATAGCTTTGGAGGATTTAAACCATTTTTGGACGTTATTTCTCATTTTTGCTAAAATTGAAAGCTACTTCCGGTCAAACAGGACGGAAGACCTACTCGTTGCTTTGCAACGAGCTTTGCTCTAGTTATTATTCTTTTTTTTTCTTACCGATTTTGTGCACGCAATTTCTCGAAAACGGCTCGATGGATTTCAACGAAACTTTCAGGATTTATGTAACATTACTTGAACCTTATGCATTTTTTTCCGATTTGATGACGTCACTTCCGGTTCGGAAATATTGCCGTTTTTATGATTTTTGAATGGTCAGTTTGTCTCCAGACTTTCTCAGTAATGGCTCTAGAGAGAAAGATGAAACTTTCAGGTATGATAGACAAAAGTCTGTAGATATGCGTAACGTATTTCTTTTTTTCCGGAAGTGCAGTACGTCGGCGCTCGTTACGGTCCGACGAATGTCACCTCGTAAATTTCAAAAATTCTAACACCTTTTCTACGATATCTTTTTACCTGGAAATATTTTGCCAAAACATATAAAACAAAAGAAGTGTAGAATTCAAAGATCTTTCAAATGATATCTCGAAAAAAGGGCTGGCCCCTAAATTTAAGGGCCAAGAGGGGCCGAAATTTTTTCCTTTATATCTCAAAAAGTATGGAGAATTTGTAATACGTCTAAGAAGCAAAGTTGTTCAAAATGTCAAGGTGAATCTACATGCGTCGTCAAAATGCGTCCGGCGACGTCACTTACAGTCAAACCGGAAGTAGTCGGAAAACGCGTATTTTTGCCGTTCTTGACAAGTTTTGGGGTAACATCTGTCTCTGGGAGCATAAAAATTAATTTTCCGTCCGTCGTCGCCACTTCCAGCTAAACCGGAAGTAGCGCAAAATGGCTTATTGTTGCATTAATTAACATAGATTTGGACGATTTAAACAATTTTTGGATGTATTAAGTAATTTTTTTAATGAAAGTCACTTCTGGTTACGTTACTTCCGGTCAAACAGGACGGAAGACCTACTCGTTGCTTTGCAACGAGCTTTGCTCTAGTTCTTCTTATTTTTTCATGTAAACAGATTAAAGTAAAACGATTGCATAAACACTGTTTATTGGAATAGTTGATGAACTCAAGCATACGTGAGAGATAAAATAAACTTACTTGTGCACTCTCTCTGAGTATTGCATTGTTATTATTTTCCCTAAAAAAATTAAAATAAGCATTTTTTAAATTAAAGTAAGCATTTTTTCATTGTCAAGGTGCAAATACATTGCAATGTAAACATTTACTTGTGTATGTGGAGCTGAAGGTTGTTATGATTATGCCTAATTTTACAAAACCGGAACATCTACAAAACAGACCAGTTTAATTTATTTTCATTTCTGTGGGTCTTTTCTCCTAATGCACTACTGTCAAAATAAAGAAAAATAAAAGCCTGTATCTGATTTTTAAACATTTATTTGTGCGTTCCCCCTCGCTTATAAAACTTTTACGATTTTGAAAAGTCCTTAAAGAATTTTTTTAAGGGAAGAAAATTATAAAGAAAATTTCCTTGCAGTATCTCTTATATGAATTTGTGTGATAAATAAAACGAATCTTCTCTATTGTTTTAAAGACACATCTTTGTCTCAAATATTAATTACAATCAATGGAGGGATTTTACCCTTTTTGGTATGATGATAGAGATATATGTTTTCAAACAAGAAAAAAGGGATTTAAATACTATTTTAAACACTATTAATGTAATTTCAAAACTAGAACATTCTCAATTCACTCACAATCAAATTTTAGTTCAGTGTCTTGAAAATGTATTGTATTTTGCAGATAAAAATAAACATAACATAAGATATGAACAGAGACAAGTACAATGATGAATACTGACATGTGTAATGTATTATAAGTACTATAAACTGATAAACATATTAACTTGCCTCTCAACTTCTATGTATCCACTTGAGCCCTGGGATAAATTCGTAATCTGTACAAAAAATTTCAATTTTTTTCACAATGAATATCTTGCAATTGTATAATGTATCTATAGTTTCTTCTTTTCTCATAGGAGTCAGTCATGCATTTTTAAAAAAAGGATTAAAATAAACAATACATACGTCGTTTCCTGGATAGTCTGGTGATGGATCTCTCTCTGTGGCTATCAAAATTTAAAAAAAAAAACAGCCAAATTTATCAAATGTATAGAATTCCTTTTACAACCAATTCAATAATATTCTAATCAGATCAGTTTTTACTCAGTTTTCTATTCTATCATATTTTAAGTGACATCAAACTTGTAATCATTTGTGTTTTATTTAGTAGTAGTAGTAGTAGTAGTAGTAGTAGTAGTAGTAGTAGTAGTAGTAGTAGTAGTAGTAGTAGTAGTAGTAGTAGTAGTATAGTAGTAGTAGTATAGTAGTAGTAGTAGTAGTAGTAGTAGTATAGTAGTGGTATTAGTATAGTAGTAGTAGTAGTAGTAGTAGTAGTAGTAGTAGTAGTAGTAGTAGTAGTAGTAGTAGTAGTAGTAGTAGTAGTAGTAGAAGTAGAAGTAGTAGTGGTAGTGGAAGCAGTAATTTTTAAAGATAGTTCTGGTATATTGCCCTGGCCTGTCTGTCCGTCTGTCTATCACACTTTCTTATTCCTTAAACTAGTATCCTCTTTTATTTTAAGATATACCCAATATAACTTTTTGTTGTTGTATGGCATTAGGTGTCCTGTAGATGTGCAATAATGTTTTATAATATTCATTTTCACCCTAAGGGTCAAATGGTGGTCGAAAAATCATGTTTTCTACAGAACCTCCACACACCCCCTTGTTCTTAGAACTACAACCTTGGCAAAATATTTGAATGATTTGAGCTAGTGCTTTTATTATATGCATGTGT
>NW_026937948.1:0-8324 GCF_032062105.1 Saccostrea cuccullata | reverse complement strand
TACTCAAAATGGGTAGATACAAATAAATCCTATGGGAGTAATATTTTAAATTCCTAAGGGATTTTTTTTAAAACTAAGATTATGAAATTAGAAGAAGATGGCACAAAAAATAATCCTATAGGAATAATTCTCAAATTCCTATGGGAATTTTAATCCTATGGGGAATTTTTTTTCCTAAGGGAGAAAAAAATTCCCTTAGGAGAAATTTTTTTTCCTATAGGTATATTTTATATACTACCTATAGGATTTATTTTTCTCCTTTAGGAAAATAAATTCCCTTAGGAAATTAAATTCTCCCATGGTAAATTGTAGTCCTACAGGAATTTTTAAATATCCTGCAGGAAATAAAGAAATCCTGCAGGATTTCGATAATATCCCTCAGGAATTTTATTTTTCCTATAGGAACTTTATTTTTCCTATGGGAATTTTTTGTTCAAAGGTGATTATCTCACCTGACAGGTGAGATTTACCTGTAACAAAGGTAGTTATGAACTCTGTGAGTGATGGTCTACCACTTGGTGTACATGATTTTTATGTGAAATGAGGATTTGGCGGGCGCCAAAATGCCACTTTTGAAGTGGCATAATTATCCGGCACAGTGTTAAATAATGCATTTTCACTATATGCTTATTTGGCCCCGCCCTAGCACTAGAACCCATGACCCCGGGGCCATGAATTTCACAATTTTGTACAGGACTCAATGTTGATTACAATCATGCAAACAGTTTGACTGCGTTATGTCCAGGAGTAAAGAAGACGATTTTTAAAGATTGCACTAATTTTAGTGGTTTTTGCCCCACCTTTCAGGCTCCAGTGGGGCAGGGACCATGAAATTCACATTTTCTTCCCCTTCACCCATAGATGCTGTATACCAAATTTGGTTGAAATTCGTTCAGTGGTTTCAGAGAAGAAGCTGAAAATGTTCAAATGGTTACGCACGACGAACGACGGACGATGAACGACGACGGACGAAAAGTGATAGCAATAGGTCACCTGAGTTTACTCAGGTGACCTAAAATATGCTGATTTTTCGGGACACCTGTCCCTTCCTCAGGACAAAGAAAAAAGTTAAAAAGTCATAAGAACAAAGGAAAAAAAGAAGAAACAAACAAAAAACAACTAGCACTACTACTAAACACTATATATTTACATACATTACATGTTGAATTGGACATTTTTATGAACACTATTTAAAGAAAACCGGACCGCTCAAGAATGTGTCCGGTCTATCGGGTATAATCGGGTGAAGTGCAATTTACATAATTGAACGAATTAATTATGCTAATTAATTACAACAATCTGTAATTCGAACATTGTATCTATTCTCTCAAAATGGCGTATCGATACTTGATAAAGAATAATCTAAGAAAAATATTTTAACATATGGATTATGAAATATTATAATTTTTGAAATGTTTTAGAACTAATTAAGGGGAAAAATAATTAACAAAAGTGTATGTTCTACATTTCAAAATTATGTAAATAACGTAAGTATGCTACGACGTCCTCTAAATGACCGTTATTGCCTGTGGCAGTGTTTATACAGTAATTATCGTAACCAAGCACATGGGGTACCTGGCTTTTCTCAGCTTCGGATGCTTTTGTTCGGCTTTAATTATTTGTTTTCACGAAACATAGCTTAAGATGCATTATATATAATAAATTAGATAATTTTGTCAATTCTCCGAGAAGCCGTTAATTCTCGGGAAAAGAGACTGATTTATATTACACGTGCGATTGTTGATATGGTTGTGTTTAATTACATGTACATGCCAATACAAATGGCTGAATGCAAAGGCTAAAAAAAAAAACTGATGTCCATCGTTGCACCAAATTACAAAATATCTTCCTGTAATACTATAAAATCTAGGATCGAAAAAGTGTACGAAAAATGTACATATTCGCTCTGTTGGGAGAACTTGATCAAGTTCAAGTTGATACTTACGTAGCTCTGACGACTGATACCGGTCGTCAGATGCGACAAAAAGTTACATTACAGTACGGAGGAGATTTATATTTTTTTAAACAAAAACACTGTGAACAACTTATGATTTTGTTTCTTGTGTTTATCTGATAAATAAATTGAACTTTAAAAACTGTTATATTAAATTTCGTCGGGCATGAAGTGCTCATCATTATTACAACAGAAATACATTAACGGTTAACCTTCTATCAGTGCATCTGGTTTTATTCTACATTCAATTTGTTAATACCATTAGGCGAGATGACTTCAATCTGTGCATCCAGAACTTTTCTTTGCTTTTCTTCGATGTACAGATTGAAGCCATTCCGCCCTAAAGGTATTAACAAAAACCAATGACTTCACCAGAATGAACGTAAACTAGACCGAATTCCTGATGATGCTCAACAAGATTATTCTCTCAATTTAGTGTAAACTCTACAGTTAATTTGCGTCACCAACTCTCAAACAACCAACATAACTATGTATTGCTTACGCCTTTGTTAATTATTTTTTCCCGGTAATAAGTCCTTAAATATTTCAAAATTTATAATTGATCATAATTCATATGTTTAAATATCCCTGCTATATTATTTTTCTTCGATTATTCTTTATTAAGTAAAGTTACGCCATTTTGATAGAATGAAACAATGTACGATTTACTGATTGTCGTAATTAATTAGCACAATTAATTCGTTCAATTATGTAAATCGCACTTCACCCGAGTATACCCTATAGACCGGACGCATTTCATAGCGGTTCGGATTTCTTTCTTTATTAGTGTGTCTCTAAAAATTTCTAATTCATCATGTAATTAAGTATGTAAATATCTAGTGTTTTAGTAGTTTAGTAGTAGTGCTAGTTGTTTTTGTTTCTCTTTTCCTTGGTTCTTATGACTTTTTAACTTTTTTCTTTGTCCTGAGGAAGGGACAGGGCGTCCCGAAAATTTGACAATTTTTATTGTTCGTGTGGTTGGTCATTTTCTAGTGCTTTATATATATTTCCATCCGTGACCTTGTATCTACTTGGTAGATCCGACATTTAAGATATACAGTGTTGTTGGTTTTTAGTGCTTTATATATATATATATATATATTAGGGATGTCAAATCGGTCAATTTTTAATACTCGGTTACTCGGACGTTTTTCCAATCGAGTACCCGGGTACTCGGTAAAAGTGTAAATAAATAAGAACAAGTAAATTGATGAATGTAAAACATTGTAAACTCTTATAGAAATAAAACCACATGCTCTGATAGGAGGTTTACCCAATCGCAACTTCTCGGGCCTTTCCGACTAGCGGAAAAACGACCTCGAATGTATATGGTAGCCGCCATGACAACCCTCCTTTTTCACGATCTTGGAAATAAATGCATGGAGACCTTTTATCTGTGGAATATGGAGTTTAACTTTATTCAATGTAATGATATTACCTAAAATATACTATAGCAAAGGGACTTCTAACTCCGTCTATTCTACATTTGACTAAATAGGAAATGTATAAATTTTTAACATCCGGTGATGTTAATACATTCGAGGTTGTTTTTCCGACCTCTGACGGAAAGACCCGAGATGATGCGAATGGAGGTTTACCCGTAAATGCATTTCCGTTGAAACAATGATGAGCGCTTCGTGCCCGATGAAATTTAATACATTTTTTAAAAGTTCATTTTATTTATCAGATAAACACAATGAATAAAATCGCTAGTGGTTCAAGGTGTTTTAATTTGTTTTTTAAAAAAAATCTACTCGTAATTGTAATGTAAACTCTTTGTTGCGTTTGATGTCCAGGTATCAGTCGTACAGTTTGAATTGAACTTGGCTAAGTTATAACAGAGCGGATTTACGATTTTCGTATAGTTTTCGATCCTATATTTTATAGTATTACGGGTCGGTATTTTTTAGTTTGGTGCATCGATGGACATTAGTTTTTTTTAAGCCTTTGCTTTCAACCATTTGTACATGTATTGGCATGTACAATTGTACACAATCGCACGTGTAATATCATCTGACCTTTTTCCCAGAATTTTCGGCTTCTCGGAGAATTGACAAAATTTTCTAATTTATTAAATTATAACAGACCTTAAACGATGTTCGGTGAAAACAAATAAAGCAAATCATTAAATAAGGGTAGAGACAGTCGAAGGTGAGAAAATCCAGGTAACAGGTGCTTGGTCACGATAATTACTGTATAAACACTGCCACGGGCAATAACGGTCATTTAGAGGAGTAGGGAAACCCTAATTACTGTATGTACAAGTGCAATGAGTATTTTACGTTTGAAAACAGATTGTTTAATGCAGTAATAAATAAGCTTAGAAATATTCAAAAATATACATCCGAGTAACCGAGTACTGATTTTATTATTGATACTTCGGACGTTCTCATTCGAGTACCCGGTTAACCGGGTACTCGTTTACATCCCTAATATATATATATATATATATATATATATATATATATATATATATATATATATATATATATATATATATATATATATATATATTATAACGGCAATCAGTATATCGTACTTTGTTTTATTCTCTCAAAATGGCGTGACTTTACTTAAAAAAAAGAATAATGTAAGAAAAATCAGATAGTAGGGGATATTTAAACATATGGATTATGATAAATTATAAATTTTGAAATGTTTTAGGACTAATTAACGGGAAAAAATAATTCACAAAAGAGTAAGCAATACATAATTAAGTAGGTTGTTCGAGAATTGGTGATTGACGCAAATTAACTGTAGAGTTTACACTAAATTGAGAGAATAATCTTGTTCAGTATAATCAGGAATTGGGTCTAGTTTACGTTCATTCTGGTGAAGTCATTCAGTTTGTTGATACCATTGGGGCGGAATGACTTCAATCTGTGCATCCAGAACTTTTCTTTGCTTTTTCTTTGAGCGTCTGTCCATTTTGGGTTATGGTCAATTACCACTACTGTCATGTCCTCCCATTTGTGACCCTCAAGGTTGAAATGCTCCCCAACGGGTTCATTGAGTTTTTTGGTCTTAATGGTCGAACGGTGGTTGTTGACTCTCCTGCGGAGATCTCCTGTTTCACCAATATACTGTTTGGAGCAAACTTTGCAACTGATGAGATAAATGCAGTTGTCAGTATGACAGGACAAATTCCCTAGTATTTTGTAGCTGCGGCCTGTAACAGGGCTGTTAAAACTGTCTGTGTCAGTGCTGTGCTAGATACTACATCTACCCTGATTGATGGTGAAATCGAATTCAGTCTCCACACCAAACCCACAGACTCCCACCTATATCTTATGCCCTTGAGCTGTCATCCCCCACACACTTTTAAGGGAGTGCCTAAGGGTTTAGCCACAAAAATTCGACGCATATCGGTTAGTCCCCTGCCTTATATCAGGAGCAAATTGGTCTTATGCAAAAAAGGCTACAATGCCCGCACCGTACAAACAGCTATTGATGAGATGGCGGGACATGACAGGCAAAACCTATTACGCTACAAAGAGAAAGACAATAGCGGCAGGGTCCATCTGGTAACCACAAACCATCCCGTCCTTAAGAACCTTAGCGGTATCCTTCAAAAGAACCTACCAATTCTCCATTCAAACAAACGAATGGCAGAGGTCTTAAGGAACCCCAATTAGCTGCATACAGACGCCCAAGGAACCTAAAGGACATGGTAGTAAGAACCAGACTGGACAACCCATTACCTAACGGGGGCTTTAAAACTTGCTCTGACAGAAGATGTCTTCTTTGTAAGCACAGCACTGACACAGACAGTTTTAACAGCCCTGTTACAGGCCGCAGCTACAAAATACTAGGGAATTTGTCCTGTCATACTGACAACTGCATTTATCTCATCAGTTGCAAAGTTTGCTCCAAACAGTATATTGGTGAAACAGGAGATCTCGCAGGAGAGTCAATAACCACCGTTCGACCATTAGGACCAAAAAACTCAATGAACCCGTTGGTGAACATTTCAACCTTAAGGGTCACAAATGGGAGGACATAACAGTAGTGGTGATTGACCATAACCCAAGATGGACAGATGCTCAGAGAAAAAGCAAAGAAAAGTTCTGGATGCACAGTTGAAGTCATTCCGCCCTAATGGTATTAACAAACTGAATGACTTCACCAGAATGAACGTAAACTAGACCCAATTCCTGATGATACTAAACAATATTATTCTCTCAATTTAGTGTAAACTCTACAGTAAATTTGCGTCACCAATTCTCGAACAACCCACATAACTATGTATTGCTTACGCCTTTGTTAATTATTTTTTCTCGGTAATAAGTCCTTAAATATTTCAAAATTTATAATTGATCATAATTCATATGTTTAAATATCCCTGCTATATTATTTTTCTCCGATTATTCTTTATTACGTAAAGTTACGCCATTTTGAGAGAATGAAACAACGTACGATTTACTGATTGTCGTAATTAATTAGCATAATTAATTCGTTCAATTATGTAAATCGCACTTCACCCGAGTATACCCGATAGACCGGATGCATTTCATAGCGGTTCGGATTTCTTTCTTTATAAGTGTTCTTAAAAATTTCTAATTCATCAGTAATTAAGTATGTAAATATCTAGTGTTTAGTAGTTTAGTAGTAGTGCTAGTTGTTTTTGTTTCTCTTTTTCCTTTGTTCTTATGACTTTTTAACTTTTTTCTTTGTCCTGAGGAAGGGACACAGGGCGTCCCGAAAATTTTGACAATTTTTATTGTTCGTGTCGTTGGTCATTTTTAGTGCTTTATATATATATATATATATATATATATATATATATATATATATATATATATATATATATATATATATATATATATATATAATAAAAAAAATCACAACACCGAAATAAACTCAACCGGTTTCATTTCCAATCTTCAGGAGTTTAGCAATACAATGCTTAGTTACACAAAATCAACATTCATATTGTGACGTCATAAAGCGCCAATACTTAGTCGCGCTTTAGCAAAGTTCATTATGAACTCATGATAATACGTAAGTAGGTTATTACGGGAAATTAGATTTTTTATACAAATAGCACAGTTATATTATGCGGGTAAAAGTATATTTCTTAAATGAAATATAATTATGCTGCATTTAAAACAGGTTTATGTCTGTTTATAAAATGTTTTTCTTTAGTTTCACGTTCTTTTTCTGTGTAGTATCCTTTAGAATTTGTAGAAAGGAAAAACAGTAAAGTTGGGGGTTTTATCTTTGGCACAGTTTCTGATTTGTTCGCTTACGGCGGTACACTGGTATCTTGGTTCCCTAATTTGTTGTCGGTGTACGGTCATTGTGTGTCTCAGGGTGTCTCCTGTCTGGCCGATATAATTTTCACCACAACCGGCGCAGGTTATTACATAAATTAGATTCGAGCTGGTGCATGACATTGATGTTTTAATGTAAATTCGCTTCCAGTTTTAAATTGAAATTTGGATCCCTCTGTCAGGTATGGGCAAGTACTGCATCTGGGCTTGTTGCATCTATTGATGATTGCTGGTTCATTCGCAGTTATGATAAGGCTGTCCGAAGGCTTAAAATGTCTTAAAAATATACATTTTATTTTGAGATAGATTTTAATTTCAATATGTTGTCCTTGTTTGAAATTGCAGTGGATATGAGATAACAGTTTAATCAGGTCTTATAATAAAGCATTTCTGTGATGTCAGATGACTGTGTTGACCACGTGACGGACATTTTTTTTTTTTATATTGTTAAATGTTGCACAAAAATGGCATCGGCACAAGTGCAAAAGACAATTATTGTGCAAAGTTTGTTATATAGATCAATTCATCATGATCCATGGTACTTAAAAAGTGCTGGGGCAGGTTTAATTTTTTCTTCTTTAAGAAAATATTTTACGATAAATTACAATTACCAACGTAAGAAGGGGTATTTTCCACTCTTAATCGCGATTTATACAAAAACGGATAAAATACATACGATCCCCCAGCAAAATTCAGTTAGAAGACATACTTCTCTTTTAGATTAACGCAAAATATCTTCAATTTATCCTTGTCTTTCACTTGTGCCAGTCCAATATAAACACGATTCATAAATTCTATCTCTGTATATGGAAGTGTAAGGGGAGCGTTTCAAACATAATCTTTTGCTGATTGAATATTTATATCGGACAAGCAAAAGGAATAGAGATATTTCGTATATCAAATGTTAAACATTATAACAGCACACACAAGCTTATAAAAGCAAACCTTACTTTTGATCAAACACAATCCCAATAATAAATCTACATGCCGTGTAAGCATTATTACACTTTCCCGTCATGTCAGCTCAAGTATGCAGTGACCTTGACGTCATATTCTATTATGACTATATCTAGGAGTTCAGAGAATTTCTACAGTTT
>NW_026937947.1:0-8260 GCF_032062105.1 Saccostrea cuccullata | reverse complement strand
TCACATAGACCTACTCTTAACATAATTATGACATGTAACAGCTACCAAAATCAACAGTTTTGGCCTTATTGTAATAATGTTATGATATGAGCTAACATGGAAAATGAAGCAGCCAGGTAATTGGACATGAACAACATGATTTAGTACAGTTTGTCTTAAACCTTTGTGATACAAAATGGAGTGACCTAGCTTTATGCAACACAGAATTTTCTTTAAGTAATAACATGCAATAAATGTTCGTTCCAGAACACAATTTTTGAGTGGAATAAAATATACTTTCTTACTTAAAGTAAACAGAACAATAAAATTCATAATACTTGCTATTTCACAAGTTTAAATTGTTTTTGGAGAACTGGGGTATTGCTTACAATAACAAAGATATATCTTGACAAATTTGAAAACCAATATTTCTGGAATTATGAAATGTAGTATTTTATCATATGACAGATTTAACCCAAAGAATGTAAAAAAAAAAAAAAGTTGACATGAATACCAATGATCAGAAATACATGTAATCTTGTATATAAAAAATAATTAAAGTTTGAGATGTGAAAGAGGTAAAACACAAGTATCAACTGCAAATAAGGATAAATGATATGACAAAAAGACAACTTAATTATTTCAGAAGATATAATTTTTAATTATTAATTAGAAAATAATGTGATAAATCATGTAAATCCTATGAATCAAGATTTGGGTTGTACCCAAAGGTCAAAAGTTACAAATGCATTTTGATCTCAATGTCAGAGTTGCCGTTTGTTTCTCTCTTATCTAATGTGAGGGTTCCCTTAAACACTCAAACCGCTGGTAAAAAGTGTAAATCTATTTTCATGTGTTTCCTTAAATTATACGGAATTACAAATAAAGAATCCAAAAAAAACTGTTAATATTCCTTCAGATAAAAATACTATGCATTTGTTCATTCATCGATCCTTTTCAGATTAAAAAACTCCATAAAACCTATTGATGCAAGCGTCAAAAATCGGCTGCAAACCAATTTATCGGCCCTTTCAAGAAGAAATTAGAAAAGGAGTGAAAACGAGATAACAAATCAAGCACAAAAAATTCCATTAAAACTGAAATGCTTGATCTATTATTAAAATATCTGAAATTTATATGTGCAACATAAAAAAATTTGCATGCGGCATTAAAGGATTTTCTTCAATACATAATACAAGTACATCTGCGTCTCCAGACTTAGTTTGATACAGACGAATTGTGGTGGAAGTTTTTACAATTAAATATAAAACTAAAGTTAAACTTATATCTTTAACTAGAAATAGTTTTTACTTTAATAAAAGAAGCAATTGATAAGTGGGGTTTCTCGATCACTCTCCGCGGATGTTAACCCCCCAACTCCCTCTAGATCCGCCACTTCATTTCTTCTCGTTCTTGTTTTGGTGTGAGAATCAGTGGGAAAAGGCTCGGCATATTGTAAAACACGTTTTATCATCGTCTGTTGGAACAAAATCTCCTAATATTCTGTCTGATAAAAATAAACAGTATAAATCACATTCTTTGTTACATATTCCGTAGGAAATGTATTTACATACACGTCATTTTAAAAATATTAGACAAATCCTGTTTATTTAGAAAAAGTAGAACTGTTTGTTTATACTTGTATGTGACGCGATCTTTGTTTTAGACTATGCCTAACCTTGCGGTCGGTGTTACTAAGAGTCGATTCTCAAGGTAATGAAAACAATTCCACCGATAGATGGTGCTTGAGAAATCTTTCCTGTTTACATTCCATGGACAAGACAATCCCTATAACCGGAGGCTGTAGGACAGCCTCCGTCTAAAAATGAATACTTCTCCCAAATAAGCTATTTGAGTTTTGAAAAGAATGAGGAATATTTGGAAGAAATAAATGTAAACTTTAAAATTCTGCAAAATAACATGCGAATGGTTATTTAAAACCAAAAAAATCTCCGTAAGTAGCATAACCCCGTAAGGTAAGTTGTACACGGTGAATATGCTAAAAATAACATGTGGTCAGTGTGTTTCCATTATATTAGGAGATTGAGGACAGTGATAACTCAAGATCAGTGACCGCTACACAATGGATGTGCTGGGTGTTGTGGACATCAACGCCTGGATTTTACTTATTGTTTTTGCATTGATTGCTGTTTACATGTAAGTACAGTATAAGTTAATGCAATATTTTGCTAATATCAGATTAACCTGCACATTGAACCATCAGGCAACTGTTGCATAGTGCATAAAACAATGACCTGTGAATGAATCCACCTGTAAGATAATCTCTTATTCTTATTTTCCGTCATGATTGCATCTACAAGTATTTTGATTATTCATCTTATTTAATGCAGATGATTACCTGTCTGTATTTATCTGCACATATTGCGCTGTAGGCGGATCCAACTATGTCGTCTATCAGTTGATATGTAACGGCAAGGAAAAAGAAAATACGTACCTGACTGATGATTTGGGCACTGGGTGAAAAAAATGGTTTCCCGTCATGGGAAACTTTATGGAAACCACATGGAAACCTCAAGTTTACATCATGTTTCCCAGTGGTTTCCGTAGCGGATGCTAGGTTATTCCGCCAAGTTTCCGTTACACGGAAACCCCCTACGCTCCGATTCCATAAGGTATCCCGAACCACGGAAACCTCTGTAAACCTGAAGTTTCCCGAATATCCATGTAGTTTCCCGTAATGGGAAACCTCAAGATTCCACTGGTTTCCAGAATCAGGAAACTTGATGGAATCGGAGCGTAGGGGGTTTCCGTGGAATGGAAACTTGGTGGAATCTTTAGGTTTCCTTTCACGGGAAACTACATGGAAGCTCGGGAAACCTCACGATTCCTAAAGTTTCCGTGACTCAGGAAACCACATGGAATCGGAGCGTAGTGGTTTCCGTGGAATGGAAACTTGATGGAATCATAAGGTTTCCTATTACGGGAAACTACATGGAAGCTCGGGAAACCTCACGATTCCTAAAGTTTCCTTGACTCAGGAAACCACATGGAATCGGAGCGCAGTGGTTTCCGTGGAATGGAAACTTGATGGAATCTTAAGGTTTCCTATTACGTGAAACTACATGGAAGCTCGTGAAATCTTACGATTCCTAAAGTTTCCTGACTCAGGAAACGACATGGAACTTGTGTAGCAGTTTCTGTGTGGCGGAAACTTGGTGGAATTATCTGGAGTCCCATTTCTGGTTGAAATTACTGGGAAACTTCAAGATTTCCTAACTTTTCTGAAGGAAGTGATGTGAAATTATGTATATTCTTTTCAGTAAATCTATATAAAAAATTATTACATGTAAGAGAAAAAAGCATTACCATTTTATATGTTTAATAATTCATTTGATGTACAAAAACTGTAACAGTATTTTTCAATGATATCAAAATTCATATATCTTAGATAAACAATGGAACAGTCTTTCACGTTTAAGTCCATTCATAAGTGTCATTAAGTACTTCTTTCAACATCAGTTCCTTGGTATTTTCATCACATCACCTATGATCTGCAATATTCATAAAAAATTATCATATGATGTGTCAGAATTATTATGCTTGAATATAACTTAGAAATCTGAAAGATCAGTCAATGTTCTTTAATATACCAATATCAATAATTACTTTCCATGACCATGATACAAATGATTTCAGCATTTAATGTGTCTCTTTAAAATTTAATGCTTTATGATAAGGAAAAAAATATTACATAATATAAATAATGTTTTCAGCCTTATTATGTCATTGAGAATATATTACAATTTCATAGAACCCTGCTTTAAGTTGAATTAGTTTGAGAGAAAACATACTCTTTATAATAACAAAAATATTTTGGAGAAACTTTTTTTAAATTTTGATATTTGACCTAAAACATTGGTTGAAGATCATTGCAGACCCTCCACCCCATTGCATAAAAGCTAGATTACACCACGGGAGAAATACACTCTGGACTAAGACTTTGAATAAAGACATACAGTACATTTTGACACTGACCTTTGACCTAGAAAAGTAGTCCAAGGTTACTCTTCATCCTCTATCCACAGGCTCTCTGTAGTTTAAGTTTGAGAGAGAAATATGCTCAGAACAAGTGATATCAGATGGCGTGATGGGTAGACACACTGTCTAAGGGCATCCACAGAACAGGACTCTAAAAACAATGCAATATATATGTATTACAGTATAGATACACATGTACTTGTATGTTAATGATTTATCATATGCTGCATTGGACACATGTGCTTTTATCATGGTGTAAATATACATGTATCTTATGAGTAATTTTATGCCAGTATTGCATGTACACTTGGTTTATAAACAAGTAATTTAATTTTTTTTTACAAAAATTGACCAACATTATTTACATCCACTCATCATGTTCATGAATTGGCGGATCAAAATTCAGTCAGTTTTAGATCTATATGATATACCAAAGACAACTTTCACATTTACAAAAGTTATTCCCCTTTGCAGGGTCAATCTGAGGTCAACCGGCTTAAGACACTCCTCTATAACCGTACCAACTTTGAGGGTCAATATCTTAGAAATGAAATCTGTATGAACATGTTCATTATGATTTTCATGTTGCCCCATACTCTGGCCATACAGATACAGATCGTAGTTGATTGTCCAATATCGTTTGAAGATTGAAAATATTAACAAGTAACTTACAAAGGACAAATTGAGAAAAATGAGGGATACACCGACAATTGGAGACAACTCTTAGCAATGTGAAATTTGTCTATTGGTGATGACAATTCCTGTTTTAATGTCACTGAAAAATTTTCCTGTTTTAATGTCACTGAAAAATTAAGAGACATTAAAAATTTAAGCCCTATTGTCATGCATGCATGCTGTTTTTTTTTAAGTATTTTCAAACATACAACTTTTTACTATCATAAAATTTACCAAAATTTAATACTTCAAATAATTTCATTGAATACATGTATCTAAAAAATTGAGGAAACTCTAAAAACTTAGTGTCAGACTTACAGAAATTAATCTTTGGAGAAAAAAAATCTATCATATAAAGATGTGCATAATGAGCCTTTTTTATTCATTTAGAACATATCGTATGTGCATCATTTCCCCAAGAAATTTTCAAAGACAATGGACTATTTGTGAGCAGAAATCATTGCTGTTTACTTAATGCATTTGGAAAATTTATGAAAATAATCAATTAATTTCTTTATTTTTGATTTTAGATAATGCTAAAATTAATTTAATCTATTACAAATAATCCAACTGACTGTAAAATAAAATTTTTCTTAATCTCAATCTAAGGGCAGATCACTCTCACTGCATAAAACTACCCAATATTAAAGTAGAATTCTTTAGTGTGCAGTTTTTAGAGCTTCCTTAAAGTCATCAAAATACTGACCAGCAAGAAATCAGTTTATAACATTTCCTCTTTTTCATTCAATTTTTTTGAGAGATCTCAAAGTTTTTTCCTCTTCAATTCAGGTTTGAGATGACAAAGTTTTACTGTAGTGTATGTATTAGAGAACTGATTGTATGTCAATCACGACAATACACACATATAAAACTTCTTGTAGCTCAAAGCTGATAAACCACAGCTCAGTATTTAAAATTTAGAATAATTTTTTTTTTTCAGGGAATTGTCATACATAGTCATACCAATCATGATTTAATTACCACTTACCAAATGACCACATCCTGAATCATCATACATTTTATATGATTTTATCTCACTGGTTTTCTTTTTAAAGTCATGCAGTTTTCTTCTCTCTGAAATGATAAATTATGTTCAGGTACTATTTCATTCTAATTTAAACTAATTATGTAATAGCATTAGCAACAACCGGGATGGGAGAAAAAATAAGAACAAGATGCGCTTGTAAAACACTATGTGCCTGGCGGAACAAAGTTCGAAAAAGCAATTTTTTAAGCATATAGGTCACAGTCAAGATCACATAATCATTGTCCTTGTTGTCATGTGAAAGCACTTCATAACTGGAGTATGCATACTAAATATGATTTCACTATCTCATATAGTTCTAAAGTTATTGTGAAGGTTTAAGTTGACAACAGACAGACACAGATAAACAGTTATGGCAAAAGTTTGAAAAAGCTATTTGAACATATAGTTACAGTCAAAGTCACAAGGTCATTGACCTTGTTGCATTTCAAAGAACTTAATTATTGTAGTATGCATACCAAATATGAAGTCTCTATCTCTCACCGTTCAAAAGTCATGGCAATGGTTCAAGTTGAAAACAGACAGAAATAGCTCACCAGCAGAATACGATATTGTGCTCGACTCATTGTTTGCCTGCACCAGTTATGTAGAATGTGGCGTATGTTATAAACTTATAATTATATACAGATATAAGAACTTTGAAGCATGTTATTTTTTGCAATTTTGACTTTATGACAGCTAAGTCTGTTCAGTTAAACAATACCATGAGCATGTATGTAAGTAGTTTAATTGTGCTTGATTATATACTTATTTTCTTCTCAACTTAAAGCTGAACACAACTCATAAAGTAGGGCATACGCCATTTTCGATAGCATTATCTATGATACATCAATACTAGGGTATACTTGTTGCATTCGTTACATCTGACTGCTTTATTGTCACGAGTATCGGCATGGAATAGCGACCCGTGTTCGTGCTGGTTATCTTGAATTACCTTTTTTTTTTACATTTTATTGCAGATACGTTTATATGTGTTTTTTGTATATTGCACTGACTTATAAAACTATAATTGTAAACTTATTTGGTATCTTATTTTCCTACATTAGATGAAATATTACGTTATTATTCTCGCTACGGATTTCTGTATAGCATACGTCCGTCTTCACCGGTGTAGACTGATTACACTGAACAGTGACCAACTGCTGCCCTATTTATAGCAGTCTGCAGAGAAACTAGATTCGGGAACAACAATGGTGGACAGATTCCTTTTAAGAATCGTATTCAGCTTTAAAGTGTTCTGTATTTTATTACCAAGTTTGTTATAAGCATTTAAAAACATACTAGATCTATCAATATTAATTCACTACGAAGGCTTAATTTTCTTTTTTTACATCTTCATCTCAGCAGGTTAGACATTACAAAAAAATCTTTTGAGCAGTAAACTATTTCAATAAACAAACCTATTCTCTTCAGAGAAGTGGACAGGCCTTCACCTACATTCACTTTTTTATGTATATTTTCCCTCCATATCATCATCATGCATATGATTAAGGGTTATGCTACAGTATTGGCTACAATCTATTCCAACTGTTCTGATGATGATATCCTTCATGATAATCGGATAAGCTAAGATTGAAGACACTTTTTGTAAAAATATTGATGCTTTTATCAAGGTTTTGAACTAAAAGTATTTCATTCATACCTTGCCATAAGTCATAAGTTCCAAAAATCAAAAGAGTTGGCTATCCGAAAAGTCAGAAAACACATGTATTCAAACCGGATGTACTACAGTCTAAATTTATCTACAAAACCATGCTCGGTATAACTATTATCATCCGGATAATTTGAGCGGGGTTAAAAATATTTTTTTAAATCCGAAAAGTATTCATTTATATTTAGTGAGAGAACATACATATCGAGCATACATTTTAATAAACATGACGAAAGGTGAAACGTTGCCATTTTACATCACACATGCACGGTGCCCTGGGGCCTCCATAATCTATTTAAGTTATGTTGTATCTCTCTCTCTCTCTCTCTCTCTCTCTCTTGCAATATAAGCACTTAACAATTTAAAACTTATACATCCAACTTTTTAAAATGGCGTCAGAACAAAAGTTGCCTACGATCAGACGATAGTGAAGATTTGTTGTTGCCGAATATTACAATTATTTGCCGTAAAAAGTTAAAATAAATATACGTACATTAATCCTAGGTCGTTGGTCATTGCATTTATCACAGTTTTAAAGAAACTGGGTGGTGAAAACATCATTAACTTTTCACATTTACGAGCTGCTTACACCTTCTTCTTCGTCCTTCTCGATCCTCCAAAAATGGCGCCTCGGGAAATTGACCAATGAAATAAAGGTAGCTAAACACAGTTTCGTATAAAATCCAGGGGGTTTTTCCCAGAGAGAAGCATGCTGGGTAGGGATTTTCCTGCTATTTATAGGAGTCTAGATGAAAACTGCATCTTTTTTGTTTTTATTCGCATGAAGTAGAATCTTATCTTAATATTTAAAGAAAAAAATGTGCATTAATTTTAAGAAAAAAAAAATTGTGAGACTTTTTAATAGGGGGAGATAACTCCCAAAACATCCAGTTTTCACATGTGCAGAATTG
>NW_026937946.1:0-8230 GCF_032062105.1 Saccostrea cuccullata | reverse complement strand
AAGAATGTTCTCCTTTGTCCAAGAATCAAAAGCTGTTTCGATTCCTTATTATTTTAGTTAAATTAGAAAAAGTAACTTTTCAAAGATAAAAATTCCCATCCAAGGTACATAAAAAAATCATTAAATTACATTCTAAATTATTACTAATGTCTGTAACACATACTTTATGTTTATGACAATTATATGGCACATCTTGCGTATAAATATACATTCTGTATCAAAAACAAAATCAAAATTTCCGTGCAAAACAAAATATGTAAAGTTATATTGTAACAGAAAATTTAACAATATAATGAATGTTGTTTATATACATATACATGAAAAAGTTGCATATTGAGAATATATTGGCAATCCATGGTTTTTGTGTCCATCCCAGTTTGTTGGAAATAGAATGGACCCAAAATCCGTGGCTTATGACACTGATGTATTAAGTAATGTTTTAAGTATTCACAGCAAATAACGACTGCTTTGTACATTTCATGTACAAGCTATACAGGGTTTGTGGAGCTATAAAATCAGCCACATGCTTTGTTTTGTCGGCGCTGGTGTCTGTATAATGAGGCAAAGGAATGTTCCATTTGGATTTCGGCTACTGAGGGGCTTGAATGTTGTTTTGGTTCAACACTAGTAAAGTTATATCACAGCAGGCAGTGATGGGATAATTCCTATGAACAGCCTCTCATAGTCCCGAACGTGTTAACCGTCATGACTTACAAAGTTGTTGCACATAAAGGCTGTAATTTGTATTTTAAGAAATTTACACAAGTTTTTAACGATTTTTAAATCGTTAGAATAAAAGCATTTGTATTATCTTGGGATAAGTCAGAGGGGCAATAAATTCCAAACAAAGATAAATAAAACGGCGCCAAATATGGTCCGTGACGTCACAGCGGATGTGGTGGCGCTGTTAGGTTGATCATTCTGAAGGCTGCTGTATTTCGGCGTCAGAGGATGACACACGGGTGGACGTTGGTTTAACGTGATGTGTTCTAAGAACATGGCGGCGCTGTCTCCACAATTCTGGTTCACTGGTTCTAACAAACACTCAGTCATTATCTGGTGGGTGCTGAAAGATCAAAGTTAACGGACGGTCAAATGTTACACTTCTTAAACATGTTAAAGAATACAAACTTTGAGGGCGGGGATCCAAAAATGTAAAGTCAAAATTAAAATACCCGAAGAGTACAATATATTCACCAAGCCCAAAGGGCGAAGTGCATACATACATACTTCCCCAGGATTGCTAAATCACTGCGAATTGCACATTTTTTATGAAATGAAAACTAAGGACTTACGAACAACTAGACAATATCATGACCTCAATAGGAGATTTGGCCGTTATTTTCCTTCGAAAGCTCTCCATCTGAGGCCGAGAGCAGTTAGTGGCAGCTTGGTGCTGATCTTGAATACATCCTATGTGTTTTTCATACACTACAAAAACAATAGAAGATCTGTATGAATTAGTATAGGACATTAATAATTCATGATCAATTATAGAGCAAATAAATATAATCTATTTGACAATAAAATTTGAACTTATATTAGGCGCTTAGCTGAGGCGTACATTTGTACGCACAGCAACCACATCATTTTTGTAAGAAAAAAAGAGGCAGGCGTAATTTACATATATGCTTGTGTACTCTTAAAGCATACACACCATTTTTGCAAATTGAAAAAATAAATTAATCTAACAAGAGGCCCAGGGGCCACAGCGCTCACTTGGGCACATTGGCTAGGAAAAAGCACATATCAGATCAGAACTGAAAGTTTATTGGGGGGGGGGAGGGGGGGCTTAAATTTTAACCCCCCTAGGGGTTCATGATTTGAACAAACTAGAATCTACACTACCTGAAGCTGATTCCATATTTAATATCACTAATCATACCTTTGAAGTACTTGAAAAGATAATTTTAAAAGGTTTTCCTATAAATCCCTATGTAAAACTTGGGTCAGCTATTTTGGCCCCACCCTAGCCCCAGGGGCCATGATTTGAACAAACTTGAATCTACACTACCTGAGGATGATTCCACATGAGTTTCATCTTTCCTGGCCCAGTGGTTCCTGAGCAGAAGATTTTTAAAGATTTTTCCTATATATTCCTATGTAAAACTTGGGTCGGCCATTTTGGCCCCACCCTAGGCCCGGGGGTCATGATTTGAACAAACTTGAATCTACACTACCTGAGGATGATTCCACATGAGTTTCATCTTTCCTGGCCCAGTGGTTCTTGAGAAGAAGATTTTTAAAGATTTTTCCTATATATTCCTATGTAAAACTTGGGTCGGCCATTTTGGCCCCACCCTAGGCCCGGGGGTTATGATTTGAACAAACTTGAATCTACACTATCTGAGGATGATTCCACATGAGTTTCATCTTTCCTGGCCCAGTGGTTCCTGAGAAGAAGATTTTTAAAGATTTTTCCTATATATTCCTATGTAAAACTTGGGTCGGCCATTTTGGCCCCACCCTAGGCCCGGGGGTCATGATTTGAACAAACTTGAATCTACACTACCTGAGGATGATTCCACATGAGTTTCATCTTTCCTGGCCCAGTGGTTCTTGAGAAGAAGATTTTTAAAGATTTTTCCTATATATTCCTATGTAAAACTTGGGTCGGCCATTTTGGCCCCACCCTAGGCCCGGGGGTCATGATTTGAACAAACTTGAATCTACACTACCTGAGGATGATTCCACATGAGTTTCATCTTTCCTGGCCCAGTGGTTCTTGAGAAGAAGATTTTTAAAGATTTTTCCTATATATTCCTATGTAAAACTTGGGTCGGCCATTTTGGCCCCACCCTAGGCCCGGGGGTCATGATTTGAACAAACTTGAATCTACACTACCTGAGGATGATTCCACATGAGTTTCATCTTTCCTGGCCCAGTGGTTCTTGAGAAGAAGATTTTTAAAGATTTTTCCTATATATTCCTATGTAAAACTTGGGTCGGCCATTTTGGCCCCACCCTAGGCCCGGGGGTCATGATTTGAACAAACTTGAATCTATACTACCTGAGGATGATTCCACATGAGTTTCATCTTTCCTGGCCCAGTGGTTCTTGAGAAGAAGATTTTTAAAGATTTTTCCTATATATTCCTATGTAAAACTTGGGTCGGCCATTTTGGCCCCACCCTAGGCCCGGGGGTCATGATTTGAACAAACTTGAATCTACACTACCTGAGGATGATTCCACATGAGTTTCATCTTTCCTGGCCCAGTGGTTCTTGAGAAGAAGATTTTTAAAGATTTTTCCTATATATTCCTATGTAAAACTTGGGTCGGCCATTTTGGCCCCACCCTAGGCCCGGGGGTCATGATTTGAACAAACTTGAATCTACACTACCTGAGGATGATTCCACATGAGTTTCATCTTTCCTGGCCCAGTGGTTCTTGAGAAGAAGATTTTTTAAAAATGCCATTAATTTTTCTCTAATTCATAATTATCTCCCTTTGAAAAGGGCGTGGCCCTTCATTTGAACAAACTTGAATCCCCTTTACCCAAGGATGCTTTGTGGCAAGTTTGGTTGAAATTGGCCCAGCAGTTCTTGAGAAGAAGTCGAAAATGTGAAAAGTTTACGGACAGACAGACAGACGGACAGACGGACAGACGGACGCCGGACAAAATGTGATCAGAAAAGCTCACTTGAGCCTTCGGCTCAGGTGAGCTAAAAATGAAAAAATTCCTTGGAAATATTAATATTTAGAATAAGAATAAAACGTACATGAAAAGTAACAGAATCAGTTTTAGCCTGAGGAAAAAATACGGAAATACACATGTATACACCCCTCTAAAATCATTAGGTTTTCCCAGAATTTGGTAAACTATTGAATATTGCTGAGACTTTTCTAAGTGCATTACATTCTAACTACTTTAACAGACTATTTTTACCATACTTATTTTGTCTTTTCAAAAGTCTAAGATTGCATTTTAATGGGCTCGTCATACCACGATATTGGACAGATCCTTTCTCATTTTTGAGTGTTTTTCTGCATTTCGTACAAAAAAAAAAAGAAAAGACCTCGAAAGTGGCTGCTTCACAAACTAATAAAGTCTAAGAAAAAAAGCGATCAGGAGATAGGGTCGAATATGGACATCGAAATCGTCGAAGATTCACAATGCACTTTTGGCCCCCACACATTGGGGCCTTGAGGCGGCCCCAACCCCCTGCCTACTCGGTCAGGCGTCTACATCATAAGAATCCTGTCTATGTCCCTGCGTAAATGGGTTAATAAGGTACATTTTAGTCCTAGCAATTAGAAAAACAATGTCAACTAATGTTCTGGTTTCAGGACAGTTATTTCTTAAAGAAAATCTTTTATAGTCGATCAGCTTTGTACTCATCGGCGGCACCCACGGAAAACCCCACGATGATTACCTTTATCACAGAGCAACTATAAGAACTATAAGAGCAAGAAAATATATCTTAAAATAAATATATATCCCCCCTAAAATATCAATATCACTTTGCAAAGATTATTTTATATATTTCAGATTTATCTTCCATTTCAATAAATGTGAATCATCTCTTTCATCCAACCTGGAATGCTCTTAGGAAATATCTGCTTATACAGATTTCGCGGAGTATCTATATTATTTAAAAAATGACGTTTTTCTTCATGGCACACAATAATCGAATTATGAGGACAGGCAATACATTTATGTTCACCAAAGTCTCTCTTGACCTTCAGATGACCCCAACCTTTTTATCACAATACAGTTAACACCCCCCTCTTTTTTTTAAAAGCGCGGGTATCTGCCGTAACGGTACTTACGATCGAAATTGTCACAGAAGTATCTGTACGTGTACTCTATGTCCTTGTGACTGAACAGCCTCTGCAGGTTCTGTTCTTCATCTGTCATCCCGGTACACTTATCCATCACACGCTTCACACAGTTAGAGGCCTCGGCAAGACTGGAAGACCTGTATACAATGTTGAGGTAAATCACAGTTACACAGTCCTAAACTGGAAGATCTACAATTTTAAAGTGCAGCGTAAAATAACGGACCTTGATCGGGAAGATCTACAATATTCAGGTAGAATTACAGTTATACAGTACTAAACTAGAAGACCTACGCTGGATGATCTGTAAAAATAATGTGATGTAGTGAATAGCATGTATGGTACGGAGTTTGACAAAAGCACAGGATCCTTACAATGGACAAACGGAGACCGTGATTATATTTAACGCATAGTTAAATAAGCTTCAATAATAATAACAATTCTTAATATATATGTTTACATAGCAAAGTGTAAACCAATGCCTCATGTGGTTTTTTAATACAATAAAATTCAGAATAAACATTGCTACTGAGCGCAGAGTGGCTCATTACATCCAATTATAACGCCAACAAAATCATTCATTTCCGCCTGAATTTTGAGTATTTACAATTTGGGAATCAAAAACATTATGTCACAAACAATCATGCAACTTCATTAGAATGGTACTTATGTAATTCATATTTTTGCGCATTGAAATATTCGAAATTAGGTTATACACACTGTACGTATATATTTGAACTGTATCAAATACTTAGCAGTAGAGCATCACCTGAGGGCCTATATGTTAACATGAGACCTTCATTCCGAGCTGTGTTTCAAATTTATGTTGGATCTATTTCCGAGAAATATGTTAACTTTTTTAAGTGTACCTAAATTTATAAATATAATAAAGATTTTTATATACAGTCAAACTTGTTTAATCTGGATGTTGTGTACTCCAAATTCTTACCTAACACAACATAAACTCTCAGTCTCTTCTTTTACTTTCGTTGCCCGCTTGGCGCAGTGGTTAGAGCTAGCGTCTGCTCTAGAGTCGCGAAGTAAGGACTCGATGCTTACGTCGCGGGTTCGAATGAGGCATCTATACATACACCCCCCCCTCTCGTTCGCTATCTTCGCCTTCAGGGACTACTTTTTTGACATACAACTATACAACCCTACAGCCCCCCCCCCCCCCCCGCGATCTCTATCTCGGTCTTCAGGGTGTACTTGTACTTCCGCCTTCAGGGACTACTTTTTTGACATACATCTATACATACCTACAGGCTCCCCTCCCTCCCCCCCCCATCTCTATCTCCGCCTTCAGGGACTACTTTTTTGACATACATCTATACATACCTACAGCCCACCCCGATCTCTATCTCCGCCTTCAGGGACTACTTTTTTGACATACATGTGTACATACCTACAACCCGCCCCCGATCTCTATCTCCGCCTTCAGAGACTACTTCTTTGACATAGATCTATACATACCTACAGGCTCCCCCCCTCCCGATCTCTATCACGGCCTTCAGGAACTACTTTGTTGACATATATCTATACATACCTACAGGCTCCCCCCACCCCCGATCTGTATTTCCGCCTTCAGGGTGTACTTTGTTGACATACATCTATACATACCTACAGCCCCCCCCCCCCATCTCTATCTCGGTCTTCAGGGTGTACTTTGTTGACATATATCTATACACAGCCCCCCCCCCTCATATAATTTCTCTATCTCGGCCTTCAGGGACTACTTTGTTGACATACATCTATACATACCTACAGGCTCCCCACATGATCTCTATCTCCCTCTTCAGGTTGTACTTTTTGGAGGGAGCGAAGGATGGAATGGATGAGCTGATACAGTTTCTGACGGTCTGAACGGCCTCTGGGGGACAGTTGGACCTGCTCTCCGCGTAACCTGACGATGGGAAAAAATGTACAGGTAATGATAGACGAGGTCCATAACAGATATAGAGGCTGCATTTAAGGTCTGATAATTATAGTTCTTCAGTCCTCGTTTACCAAATGTTAAAGTGTCTGGCAAGCTTATAAAAATGTATTTGTGAAACAATAATTCCCCCGTATGGAAGCTTATGGTAAGGGTTGACGATTCTAAAATGCAAGTTAAACTCCAAGATCAAAATTGTTGGTCTTGTCACAAGGAATACACATGTGAAATATGAAAGCCCTGGTTTTAACTGTTCAAAGGTTATTTTAAAAGTGGGTCAAACTCTAAGGTCAAGGTCAAAAGGTACAAATATTCATAGTCATTAAATGTCTTGTCATAGTGAATAAATATGTGAAGTATGAAAATTCGAGTACCACCTAATCAAAAGTTATGACCAAGGCTTAAGTTTGGATATTCTTTGTATAAATGGGTCAAACTACAAGGTCAAGGCCAGGAGGTCAAATTTGGTGGTACACGAGGAAATGTCTTGTCGCAAGAGACGCTTAGGTTTGGACTTTCAGTAAGGCGTGGCATTCTCGACGTTGCCTAATTAGATTCTGAAATTTATACAGCTTTCCTTCACTGTTGAAATATACATATGATATAAATGCGGCCGAATGTCAACTGGTGTAGTGAATAGCCAATTAAAAGTTCTCTCCCGGCACAGAGGTGGGACATAAGTCGTCTCATCGTTATCAACAACAATTTTAATTTCCTGATGTTATTAATTTCGTAACCAATGAGAATCTATCAGTATTCGCCATTTCGTAGCGCCGAGAAAGTCACGCCCTACTGAAAGTCCAAAGATAGGGTAAAATCATCCTACATTGTGAAATTTGAACGTCATTGCCCCACCCCACTCAAAAGTTATTGGTAAGGTTAAAGTTATTTTACGGACTTAAAGAGAAAGAAGACAGACGGACGGACAGGGTAAAACTATATACTGTAAACCACCTTTTATTCGCGTGCGAGAAATTTTCGCGAAGTTCGAGAGAGCCTCGTTATATATCGCAAAAATTTATCGCCGCGAACCAGTCCTTAAAGTCTCTGTGTCTATTTACAACAGTTTAAAAAGGCTTGATCGGGAAAATTAATCGTCGCAAACTAGTTTTACCCTAGTAAATCGTAGGGGTGTGCAATATTACCGGTATATCGGTATATTGCGGTATTCTCCACCACGATAATATATCGCGATATGAAAATCAGATACCGGTATTTCACGATATATATAAAAATATATAAAAACCTCCTTCATTGTAGAAACTGTTGAAATAATACTTGTAACTGCCTCAGGCTTTTTCAGTCTCGTTAAAACAATACTTCGTCAGCTTTCAGAGAAAGAGATAGAAAGAGTTCAAGAGAAAGATAGAGAGAAAAGAGAGAGAGAGAGCGTTTAATTTACTGTTGCAATTTTAAATATCTTACTTTAAATATGATTTATAATTAATTATAAGACTTTAAAATAAAACTAATAAGAAAGATAATATGTTAAACATTTCTACAGGGTGTATACCAA
>NW_026937945.1:0-8214 GCF_032062105.1 Saccostrea cuccullata | reverse complement strand
TTTCTCTACAATTTTTACAAAGTTTTATTTTACAATTAAATACATTGACCATAATTACATTTTTAAAGATATGAATCAGAAATTTTAAATATTCTGAATTTCTTTTTTTCCAAAGAATATTATTTAAAACTTATATTTATTACTTTAGCAAAACGTTCCATATATATACTTCTCAACAGGGTATGTACGTGTAAGGAAACTTGTACTGCACGAGTGTAATGTAGTAGGCTAGTTACGTTTAATACTGTCTACAACTAGTGTTCATTGTAACGGGGACCGTTACCGATGTTCCCCTAACGCTCACCAATTCCCTTTTTGTGCCTTATTCCTGTAAGAATTTTTTTTATTTGCTCAGTATCAATGGATTTCAATTAGGAATAAAAAAGTAACAATGATATCAACTAAATCTCATTTAACTTTTGCAAGCGCGCGCACGTTCATACATATGCTAGATGATCACGGCATGTTGGCTAAACGATTAACATATCTTTATATATACTGTATAATGAGAATAAAAAAAATAATACAAATATAAATGTTAGCATTTTTCAAATATAATATTGATTTTGCGCATGCGCACGTGCATGCACGTCCTTGCATTCAATTTTGAAAATAGCATAATCTGGGAATCAATTATACCTATTCATATTCTAAATTTCATCCCGTTTTGTTGAGGGGAGGTCAACATTACCGCTACATTGCCAAAAATTTCAACTCATTACCGCAACATTTTTTCAGATTTTCTACCAATCATTACCGCTACATTTTTCCGTAACAACTCATTACCGCTACGTATTGAATCAGCCAAAAACAGCTCATTACCGCTACATATCGATTTAGCCAGGTAAGTTCGGTTTACTTGAGTTCTAATCAACAGAATTCATTCACTATCTAATCAGAATGAGTTCATATATATAAATAACTCTGCAGTCGAAATTTAATTATTTAGCGTCATCTAAACATTTATGGCGACCATTGAGAAGTTTGTTACAAATCGAGGAAATGCCGGCTTACTTATCGATTCTTTATAAATTTAGAAAAAATAAGACTTTCAAAAACTCAAAATTGTAGAGATGCGTTGAAAAGAGTTGCAAAAGCAGCTGCAAAACAGACCTCGACGAATAACATGTATTTGTTGACTTTAATAAAAAAAAAAAAACATCCTCTTCAAAGTCCTTTCACCTTTCCGTGGTGAGCAGGAGGAACGGGTCTTATGAATGTACATGTATAGGTTGTACTGTACACGCATAAGTGGCTGGCTAACGAAAGAGGCAATGTAGCGGTAATGTATACTTTTTTATGTAGCGGTAACGTAAGGTTTTTTGTAGCGGTAATGACTATGTAGCGGTAATGAAAATTTTGAAAATGTAGCGGTAATGATACGCACCCTTGTTGAGAACCAAGAAAGTTATAGGCATTTTAAGTTTCAGCCAATCAGATTGCAGCATACATGTTTGCACGTGCTTTCATGATAATTCTTACACATCATACTGTAGATCTTCATAATGTATAATTATGTTAAAAATTTCAAATGATTGTGACAAAAAACAAGAAAGATATTGTGACTCTAGTTTCAGCCAATCAGAGCAAAGCGCACGTGCATACGCGTGATATCTTGCTATTTTGACCATGTCGTCTTGTATATACTACTAATGTATCCTTACAATATGAGTTTCAAAACATTTCATCAAAAAAAGAGAAAAGTTACGGCTATATCCTATTGGTTATTTTACGTGTTGCTTTTGCGCGCACTTGCAAGCACGTGCGCGCAAAATGACTTTCGTTCCGCAAATCTACACAACATGCCTACTGACCATAAAAAGGTTTCACCTAAGTCAGATGTGTAGTTTACAAGATCACTCGCGGACAAAATTTTCCCAGGAAGAAAAATAATAATAGTAAAAAACAGAGTAAAAACAATATGTTCCCCAACTTTGTTTGGGGAACATAATTATGTACTTCAGTGTTGGTCGATATGTGGTTTTAAGGTAGATCGCGGGTTTGCTGACGTCACAATAGGATTCGACGTAAAAAACTTACTACGTGTACAGTATCAAACTACAGACAAGCAAAAAGTATTTCCATCAGCATGCATCATAAAATAAAACAAACATTAAAACTTGTTTTGTCTGTAAAAATATTTATTTATATGTACTAAAAAATAAAGGATTAATCAATAACTAATCAATACTAAATCAAATTAAAAGTTATCATGAAGTTAAAATATGAAAGGTCAAAATTGATTCAAATAACATGACATAACATTTAAAAAAGTATGACAAGTTAGGTAAATTATGAAAATGTTTACATGAACATTTATTGTCAATCAATTGAAAATTTAAAATGCGGATGAAACATGTTTTATTTTCAGTGAATTGTTGATTACATTGTGATTCTGAGACGTACGAAAATAATGACGTCGCACTAATGTTATATAACGTCTTAATGAAATTATAAACACTTGTTACAAATTTGTAAAACTTTAAAGTTTTTTTGCGAGAAAATGAGCGAGAACACATATTGATTTTTTTTTAATAGATCGATTCTAAATTTGTCTCACATTCATTGTGTTGAGTAATATAAAATTCGTCTGCGCCGTTTTCATATTATAAGCATGGTTTTGAAATGCGTTTTACCGGTGCGAAAGGCGCATTTACTATATATTTTATTGTAATAGCGTCACCAGTTCTCATCAACATTAGTGCCTTTGAAATACGATAACAATATAACCACACAGACGAATCTCACAAAAATTTCAGAAAGTAAAATTTGAAATGAAAGGATTCAGTTGACAAATTTTCAGAGTATGTTTTCAGACAGGCAGTAAACCCGCGATCTACCTTAAGGACTCATGACAATTGATATTGACCGAAGACACAGAAAGTGATGGCGACCGAGCCTGCGATGTCGCTATCATTTTCTGTGTCTGAGGTCAATATCAATTGTCATGAGTCCTTATAACCACATATTGACCGTTCACTGTTCAAAGTCCATAATAGTTATATTATATAATCACACAAAGTGAATGCACCGACATAGACCTAACTAAACGGAGTTGGCTGTCATTACGTCACAATGGTTAAAACACACTTCTTATATTATGACGTCACGTTCTACGTAACTTCAGTGCAACCGAACGGCGTGTCGTGCGATATCATTTTCCGCGGACGCGCTTTCACGTCGCTATCGCAACAGGAGGAATATCACGTGACGTCCTTTCGGCCAATGAAAATTACGAAAATAATCTTCTTATATAATATAAGTAAATTGCGTCCATAGTCCTATGAACGCAATTGAAGACCTCATGTTCATAGTGGGAGAAAGCAGTGAGTGAATGTATGTTAAGCCTCAATATCATGTCATCCACTTAACTAACCTTATATCCGATTTTTTTTCTTTCTTTTGTCATTAGACTAATATAACTGTAGATAAAACCCGCAGCTTAACAGCACTCACCTAGTATATAACTTTATTTTTCTAAAGCTGCCTAACAGTGTCTAGATCCTCAAAGACCAACTTGCATATTCTGAATACATCTGTAACATTACAAATCGTAACACTTACAATGTTATTTCTTTTCTCGTGTTTATGGCAAGTAGGGAACAGGTCTTGCATTCAGTTATACTTTTGGAATTCCTGTTTATGGTATTTGTCTTTATTGATGCCATCAAACAAAGTATCACGGTGAACATCACCCTACACCCAACAGTTTTTCCCTAATGATGCTTTAAAAACTAAAGACAATACTACAGTATCACCTAATAATTGTATACTCACAAATGGACGGTTTTCCACAATGAGGGAGTTTACAAGATTGCAAATTAAGTTTTTTCAACAAAAAGCCACCATTTAAAATTACACAGAGAGGCGCGAACGTTTCCGTGAAAATAGTTTTTAGTACATGTGTGCGTGTATTATAAGTCAACAGTTAATGAATTTTAGAATTGATGTTAAATTAAGTGATGAACTACCTCTTACTAAAAACTAAATATGTAATGATCTTTTAAAGAAAGATAACCACACATTTTCTGGTTTCAATGCTGAAATAAATAAATAAATTGGACAAATTACATTACCATTTGCAAGTGATTTTTACAAAATGCTGTTTTCAATGGAATATAATAGAGAAAAAATAAAATTATCTTCACTTTTGGCACACAACTGTACTTTAGAAAAATAAGCCCTATCAAACCATAGTCCTAATACTACATGAAGTATGTACACATGTTTACGTGAAAGAAGTGTTCTTACTACATATATAAAAACTGAATTACTGAAAAGACTAAAATAAATATTGACATTGCAAATTAGAGCTTTACATCAGCTTTTAAATAAACTCCTTTTAATGTTTTTATTCACTGTATATATAAAATAATTTTAAAATAACTCTGCAAATTCCTGGGGGCGGGGCGGACCCCCTTCTTGATCCGCGCATACATGTATCCGAATGGTACGATGGCCGATATCAGCCTGTACATATTTCGACTGCTATTGAAATTTGTACATCTAAAATGTACATTGACATGTACATTTTGCAATGACAGTGCACACTTCGTGTTCTTAACTTTTTTCTGTACATGTACATTTTGCAATGACAGTGCACACTTTATGCTCTTAACTTTTGTCTGTACATGTACAAAATGACAAAAAGGCAAATGTCAAAACGTGAACGGTTGAAACACATTTGCTTCTGATTACAATTCCTGGTCGGCGAAAAACGATTAAATATGAATTGAATTAGACAAGACACTGAGAAGATTAATTTTGCGATAAAAAGGATGAGAAATATTAAAAGAAAATGTAAACATTCTTGTGAACATTAAAACTATGATAAACCATGGATGGACTCTCTTCTAAAGAAAACCTTGCGTATTCGCAATAGACTAAGAAAAATAGCACAAAAAACAAAAAGAGAATCTGATAAGGAAAACTTTCGCAAAGAAAGGAATAAGTTTAATAATATGAAAAAATATGCTATTTAAAAACTATTATGACAATATAGATTCTCATCTTAAGGATGCTAGTCTGAACAATCAAAAACTATACTGGAAGTTACTGAAAGATACTTTTCACATTAAACCAACAAATGAAATTCCACCTATTCAGTTTACAGACAATAATGGCACTGAAAGTTTTGCATTTTCAGATGTAGAAAAAATAGAACTATTAAATAAATATTTCACATCAATTACAGAGTTAGACGACAGTAATCAAGAGCTCCCAAATATAGTGTCAAGATGTACGGATAATTTTCCACACATTGAAATACAAGAGCAAGAAATCATTGATATAATTTCTATTATTCCTGTCAATAAAGCCGTTGGTCCTGATTGCATCAGCCATAAAATGTTAAAATCTTGCAAAGAAACTATCTCAAAACCTTTGTGTATACTATTCAACAAATCCCTATCACTAAAAACATTTCCAGAGTGTTGGAAACTAGCACATGTTCTTCCACTTTTTAAGAAAGATGATCCTTCCATCACTTCAAACTATAGACCAGTCTCTTTGCTGAGTTGTATAAGCAAAATTTTTGAAAGAATATTTTTAAGCATGTTTACAATTTCTTGTATTCACATAATATATTTTATAAATACCAGGCAGGTTTTTTACCAGGTCATTCCACAGTTTATCAACTTTTAGAAACATACCATGCTATAGTGAAAAGTGTTGATGAAGGTAAATTCTGTTGTATGGTGTTTTGTGATTTATCAAAGGCATTTGATAGGGTCTGGCATAAAGGCTTAATTTACAAATTAAAAATGTATGGAATTAATGGTGATATGCTAGATTGGTTTGATAGTTATTTAAGCAAAAGAACCCAACAAGTCATGTATAGAAATCATTTTTCCTCTGTAGGACAAGTAAAAGCTGGAGTTCCTCAGGGCTCAGTACTTGGTCCCCTATTATTTTTATTGTATGTAAACGATGTGGCTGAAAATATGATATCTGTTTGTAGACTATTTGCTGATGATAATTCTTTACAACAATGTTCAGATAATATTAATCATATTGAACAAAATCTTAACCACGATCTTAGAATACTAGATGAATGGTCAAATAAATGGTTATTGAAATTCAATCCACAGAAAACCAAAGCAGTATTTTTTAGTTTGAAAAATGTACAGCATTTTCCTAAATTATTTTTTGACAATTGTCAATTGGAATATGTTACGGAACACAAACATCTTGGGATACTTCTGTTGTCTAACTTAGGATGGTCTGATCATATTGATACCATTATAAAGAAAGCATACAAAAAATTGGGGCTTCTTAAAAAATTAAAATTTACTGTGTCGAGAGATATTCTGTCCCAAATGTATATATCTTTTATTAGACCACAACTTGAATATGCTGTTGAAGTTTGGTCTGGATGCACAAAAACAGACATTGAGAATCTTGAAAAAGTACAACTACATGCTGCAAGAATAGTTACTGGGCTTACAATTATTGCTTCAAGAAATTCATTATATTTGGAAACAGGCTGGGAACCACTGGAATATACATGTAGAAGAAATAGGGCAAAACTAATAACAATGTATAAAATGCACAATAATTTAGTCCCTATTTACTTGCAAAACTTAGTACCTGATACAAGAGGCAATATTTCAGGATACACTACCCGGAATTCTTTAAATTATTCTTTGCCAAAATATAGATTAGAACTCTACAATAAATCATTTATTCCCGATACCGTTAGAAAGTGGAATTCCCTTAGTCTAAAAACAAGAGAGGCAACTTCTATTACAATTTTCAAAAACTATCTTCAAAATAGTAATGTTAAACCTCAGAAATATTTTTCTTATGGAAAAAGGTTTTTGAACATAACGCATACAAGATTAAGACACAATTGTATTTTAAAGTCTGATTTATATCGCTGTAACCTAATTACCAGTCCTAATTGTTCTTGTGGACTACTAGAAGATACATATCATCTGTTTTTTGTTTGTAAACATTATGTAAAAGCAAGAAATTCTTTAATGAATAAGCTATTGTCATTAAATTATTTACATATTATAGATGTACATTTAATACTATGGGGCGATGATTCTTTAACTTTCGAACAAAATGCTGAACTTTTTAAGACTATTCAAACTTTCTTAAATGAATGTGGTCGTTTTTCAAAATAAGTTTTTTCTCAACATCTCAAATTATTTTTGTATATTTAAAGAATTTATTCCTGTTTATTGCTACAATGTATACAATGTATATAGTAGACCATATGTATATATGTTTGTTTTACTTTGGCAATTTTACAAAATGTTATATTAGGAAAGGACTATCTAAGTTACAGAACTTGTGTCCGATCCTTTTGACTTTGTCAATAAAATATGTTCAATTCAAGACTTGCTGGCCAACAACATAAACAAACTGGTGAATGCATTCAGAGAGGAGGGTATGTTTGCATATTTTAATTAGATAGGCCTATTGTTATATAAGTATGGCGTGCAGTAGCGTGTTATATTGTGAATACATAGGTTGACAGAATGAAGCTTCACTGAGGCACTGAAAAGGATCCTACGATGGCCGATATCAGCCTGTACATATTTCGACTGCTATTGAAATTTGTACATCTAAAATGTACATTGACATGTACATTTTGCAATGACAGTGCACACTTCGTGTTCTTAACTTTTTTCTGTACATGTACATTTTGCAATGACAGTGCACACTTTATGCTCTTAACTTTTGTCTGTACATGTACAAAATGACAAAAAGGCAAATGTCAAAACGTGAACGGTTGAAACACATTTGCTTCTGATTACAATTCCTGGTCGGCGAAAAACGATTAAATATGAATTGAATTAGACAAGACACTGAGAAGATTAATTTTGCGATAAAAAGGATGAGAAATATTAAAAGAAAATGTAAACATTCTTGTGAACATTAAAACTAATGATAAAATTTGTCTTCTTTTACTGAAAAGAATTAAATTCCCATAGATTAAAATCATCTTCCACAAACATTTCTTTACAATGAATTGCCCCCATCCAACACAGAAAATGATGACTATATAGTTTACACTCCTTTTTGATCAAAAGTAAAGGGAAGTTGCAAAGGACATTTTATAATCGAGTGAGAGTCTAACCATAATATAACGTAAGATTAAATAATTGTGACCTCAACTGTAAACTTTGACCATCATTTGAAAAACTGTCACATTGTGTTTAATAAAGTGTTCAGTAATTAACCATAACACAATACTTTCTTGAA
>NW_026937944.1:0-8112 GCF_032062105.1 Saccostrea cuccullata | reverse complement strand
TTAAGAACCCAGGATGAAAGAAGAGTTTTAAATCCTCTTTAACCTAAAACAGCAGCATCTTTGAAGTCACTTATTTAACTTGGCAGACCTTAATGGACAGATTAACAGAGAGACAGGTAAATTACTGGATCTTTATCAGATGGAATTAAGATCAAATTCAGATCAATATACAATGTTTTCTGTAAAAACAAAATCTCTCCTAACTAAGATGTTAATATTAACATGTGAAGATATTTCTGTTTTACCTACATGATCAAATTCTCCTTCTTTGGCAAATACTTTTTCAATGATCAGAAATGAGAGGATTCCTGCTAGTACCCAAAGTCCAATCTTTGTGTGTCCAAAATGATCATGTTGTCCACCTGTAGAAAAAGAGAAATATCAGCCAAGAGGTTCATGTTACAAAAGCAGTTTCTGAAACATAAGTTATTTTTATAGGTATTACATATTTTTTAATTTACTGAAAATTTTGGTAAAATTGATAGGTAGTAAACTCCTTTGGAGAAACCAAACACTTCCAGCAATTTCAAGACAAAGTATTAAGTCCCTTTACTTGGTGATAGTCATTCTGAAGAGTGAAGAACTATTTTTTCTTTGAAACCTATCAGAGACCAATTAAGGTACATGTATCTCAGAATCTGATGAGCTCCTGAAAGTAACGTCTTCTGAACCAAATAACGAAGGGGAAAGTTCAGCAACTGCCAATATGGGAAAAATTCTTCTTTATACTTTCCTATTTACAAAAAAGTTCTTGTGACCTCATTGTTCTTATACAACATGCTTTACAAAGTTTTGATTCTCTAATTGTGTTTCTTGAACAATAAAATGATAGGGCATTGATCTGTACAGAGAATTACTGAAACAGGTCTCTCTCTGTCATCACTTCTAATGTTTGCTTTCCTCCGCAAACTAACACCATTGATTTCATAAACGTGCTAAAATGATAAAAGGATCAGCCATTACAACATTCTAAGGTATGCTCTCTTATTAATTTTTCAAAACTATACATACATTTGATGGTTAGGCCTAGCTAGGATAGATTTTTCAAGAACCGTAAGTGTAATGTAACTGGTAAAGTTTTAACAGCTAGGACCTTTTGGGCATTGAAAGCTGAATCAGATGTACTGGATAGTACTGTCTAACAATTATTCCTCTACATGTACTTCTAATCAATTTGAACATCTTGCAAATAGATAAAGACAGCTCTATCCTGTAGTTTATCTAATACATTTGTTCCTAAAAATTTGAACTATCGGTTAAAGTCAAAAGATAAAACCAGAATATAGTATCTACCTCATAGCAAATTTGATCAAAAGGTGAAAACAGAATATAACAATGTATTTACCTTTATCAACAGCTGCCCAGGCCTCTGGTAACAGATGTAGAAAAACATCCCCAAGTAGTCCCCCTACAGCAAAACTCAACAGTAGTTTCAGTTTGTTGGCCGCTGCTGTAAAAAATATATTAAACATAGTTTTATTACAAAGAAATTTTATTTCAAAGAAGGGATTATAATAAGCACTTATTCTGGTCCTATAATTGACAATAAAAAAAATTACAGAAATGTGAAAAGACACCAGTGACTTAATGAATGAGTGGGGATGGGGTGGTGGTGAAAGGGGGTTACCTTAGTTACTTGCATTTTTTGTGATGTTGGGTGACTTGGCATGTAAATTTACCATTTTGTTCATTAACCACATACTTTCATGAATAAAATAATTAAAAAGAAATTGTGTACATTTTACCTTCAAAAAACACTACGAAAAAAAAATGTTTGACTATGGAAATGTAGATAGATGTTCACCCCTACTTGATACATTCATGAATCTATCATACTTTTATGCCTAGCTGTTAGGTCTTTCAGAGCTTTAGTATAATGGCATCTGTTACAATGTAACAATATTCTCTGAAATTTGAACACTTTTCAAAAATCAATTTCCATACCATCACAGTGAAATTAGTTTATGAATGATTGATGCTGGGCATTGTTCAAATGCGCATTTGTTTCAGATTATAGTGTATTATCTTTATGAACAGACAGACATGAATACCAGTAAATGCAATTCCCCAAGAGAAAATTAAATAACTGAAGCATCATTTTATGTCTGAAACAGAATGCAGCGGACAGAGTACACATTTTCCAACTGTACAAAAAGAACTCCACTGTATTAAAGAAAAAAAACCCCAACCATTTATCCAGCAACAAATGAATCATTAGTTTGCTTCTATTTAATTATTGGCAGATTCTACACCAGGCCAATTTTTGCTAGCTTTAGGTATGTGCTCTCAAAAGGCCCATTCAGCAGGAGCTGGGGGAAAACACTGCCATTAATATTTAATATTCCAAGGGGAGATAAAATACAAAACATACATATAGCATAATAATGTGAAAGCTGTTTTATCATTGTGCAGATAATAACCAGACCTCACAAAATAGAGAGAGAAAGATTGAGATAGAGAGAGGGGAGGACTCACCGGCATTGAACAGGCAGCCAGAGATACTGAGGCAGGAATCAGCTGATCGGGGGATCTTATTACATTACTGTACCAAATTAGGTGTGCTTGTTATCTACAGTAGCAATAGACATTTATCAATGAAGGGGAACGATTAATTCATTGACAAGGATACAGTTAGAGGGGGGGACCGGAAAAGATGCATCTCACCATGGCAACGGAGGAGGACCCACACCACCACCACCACTCTCCCCATGCTACTCTGTCGGTAAGTCAGGGGGGAAGTCACGAAACTATTTATAGAACCAAACTGGGCACAGGGTCAAACGTCTTCCTAATTATTGTCTAATGACTGTGATAATCTGATCCTTCTGTGAGGAAAGTCTTCAGCAAGTATTTCTACTAAATTATTACCATCTTCATCTGGTATTTGTTATCATTAACTGTACATTTTTTTCTTCAAAGTTATGATATATCTCAGAGAGGTACCTATACTGTAATTTAACATATGTAACAAGATAATTAATGTTTTATAACATGTTTGCTTGTATAAGCATATGTGTAATTTTCTTAGGATTGAGAACATTCCATTATATATTTTTTTCAATGTGTACATGTGTGCATCATGCTGAGCATATATATTATCCTTGCATAAGAATCTGCAAAAGAATTCAGAACGAAAGTTCAGCATATATTTCATCAGTTACCGACTTATATCAGATGTCATTAGGAATGCAGCACAGTTGAACAGGTCTGCAGTCTACTTTTAAGATTTCAGTTGAATAATTCATATTTGTTAAGAACATTTACTTGTGCCAGCATCAGCTAAGATGACGACGAATACTTCACATTTAAAAGCACTTTTGTATAATTCATGACTGAAACAAAGACATCATTGACAGTGTCATTAAATGAGTAATATTCATCCTGTTGCTATGCAAAACAGAGAATTTTAGAGAGAAGGACTTTCAACAATGATGTAAATGAACCACACAAAATTTCATTTGGTCTTTCTACAGGCAAACAGGATGTTTTCTGTTTGTTGTTGATCATATGTCACAATCCTTGGGTTTTTAATTAAGCAAAATGATACTTGTAGCATAAAATTTTGATCTTATCTTTTATCAGCGTTTATACATGTATATACAAAATTTCTTGATTACAGTATAATTGCATGTACACCTAAATCAAATTACTATTACCTCATCCCCTTTTTCAAAAGAATTTTTAAATAACCCATCTAATTTTTTAGATTTTTCAAAATGTGAAGTCTGAGATACAAGACAAAATAGATTCATTCAAATTTATTTTTTTTAATAATTAAATAATGGAATTTAAGAAAAGTACAGTCAATAGTGAAATTGACAAATTAACACTGCACCCAAAGTTCTAATTTTGTGAGATTGTGTCATTTTTAAGAATGAATTACACTTGAATTCACTAAAATAAAATCAACAATTATTATAAATACATGTATTACTCAGTTTGAAATGAAAATTTTCAGCATTCTTAACATTTTACCTACATGCATATAAATCAACAGATGAATACTGTAGATCACTTAATTTTCACGACACCTTATTTTTGCGAGAGAGTCATTGACTCTTTATTAGCGAGACAAAATTTTCACGAATTGTGGTCCTTGCTCTATATAATCACAAAGATTTCTATTATACGCGAGAATGAAATTTTCCCAAACATACCATCTCGCGTAATTACGCGAAAATAAAGTTCTCGCGAATAAAAAGTGATTTACAGTATATCCGTTTGGTAATGTTTTTATGTCACATTAATAGCCTACATAATTTCTGAATGTTTTATATTTTGCCAATTAAAAATGATCACAAAGAAAGGGAAAAGGGAAAAATAGATCGTTGTGAAAAAAAACCCTATATATATATCTATGTTTTTGTACATAGTAGTAATTTATGCACATCATTGTTGTCTCTAAATATAATTTATCAGTACCATGCAAAAAAGAACTTAGAAATGTGTATAGAGGGTCAAAAAACCCGGTCATTAAGTTCATAAATGACCATGCATTTACAATAATTGTAGCTATAGTAAGTTTCATTCATAGACATACTTTATTCTGCATGAGATTAATTTTGGCTAATAACTGTGTATGCTGTCACAAATTTTCCGCAAATGTCAGTCAAGGTAAATTAAAAGAATACTTAGTCACTAAATTTTCACGACACCTTATTTTCGCGAGATGGTCATTGGCTCTTGATAGGCTAAACAAAAATTTCATGATTCATGGTTTTTGCTCTATTTAATCCTAAGGAATAATATTATATGCAAGAATTAAAATTTTGTGAGCACACTGTCTTGCGTAATAACACAAAAATAAAATTCTCACGAATAAAAAGTGATTTACAGTACAATGGCAGTCAAAGAAATTTTATTTTACTAGTAATATGTTTTCTGTGGATTGGAAAGAAGTTTGTGATGCCATGTAATTATGACCCCTGGAAAAAAGTAAGTGCATGTACAGCATCTCAAGCAACCCTGGAGACAGGAGGAATGCCATAGGCAGGGACAAAATTTAACTTTGAGGGGATAAGGGGATCTCTCCTGATATAAAGCCAATCTGTCACAAAAATTTGATGTCAAATAGATTCTGTAAATTTTCTGTCAGAATTGACTACCTCCCTTGAATCTGTAACTGAATCTTGACATCACTTGTTCCAAAGAAATTGGCCAGATTAGGCAATATTCCAGATAATGCATTTAAAACATTTAAATTTCCTAAAGTTTACATCATATAATAGACAAGATTTGGGATTACACAACATTTGGATTAGACAAGTTTCACTGTATTAAAACCTTGTTACCTCAAACTTGCTTAAGCCCAGGAAAAACTTCAAGAAGTTATTAAAGGTTAAAATACATTAAAAAAAGTGGTCAGGACTTTCAACTCACAACTAATCCATGGCATTTGATTTTCAAGATATCAAAGTTCAACTGTATTATATTCAAATACATCAAAGATACACCATCCCCTAACCACTGAACAAATAGCTAAGTCCAGCAGTTATTTTGACAGGGTCAGAGATAAAAAAAACAATTGATAGATCAACCAAGACATTCAAAAGAAAGAAAAGGACATATTTTATTTCATTCCTTGATTTATAAATGAATTCTGTATTAGCTTAAGAATAATATGGCATAAAAATTCGATCAGCCTTATAAACTAAGATGTGGCTTGGAATTTCATAAAGAATCAATAAATATTTACAAAGAAATTCCCTCAGAATGATGCATGCAGAAATTCCACTTGATATTCTTTTAAGTTCGTAACAGATTACACTTATATACTTGAAATGATAGGAGGAACCAATTTTTTCCTCCCTGGCATTAACAGATTATTCACTAGAACAGAATACTGCATATCATAAAAAAAACACTCAGACATGCATGTTATACCATGTTATCTGCTTTAATAGAGAGGCCTTGATATGTTTAATCAACAACTAGTTGATTCGCTCTATTTCTAACTTCTTCAGCTGTTCTTAATTACTAAAAACATAAAAACATTTTAGGAGATGGGCAAATAGGAAGTATGTCTGTTGGTGAGTCTGCTATTTTGTCTGTTGCTGTTATACCTGAGCAGGCTTGCATATACCGGTAGATGCAATACTTCAAAAAGAAAGGTAAACAAGCTAAAATAAAAAAAAATGCTGCTATTCACATCAGAGACAGCATGTAAACTGTATCTCTTTGCTACAGAATGGGATAGGAAATTACTACTTTTTCCTTAGTAACTTGTAAAACAAGAAAACTGCACATAGTAACTATGTGCACATTGTCAGTTGCAGTAGCAAATCTGTGGTAAGATAATTACTGGACCAGGTATGAATACCAGGAGAATGGTCAGTGAACTTCCACATAATAGACACCACAAAACATAATACATTTTTTGTTTGTTGCTTAGTACATATACTTTCCCATTTATCTTTTTAGCATGCATCTATGGGTTAATTGTTCAGTACAAAAATTACAGCTAGAGTACACAATGTAAAAATGCTTTGAATTAAATATTCCATATTAAACACAGAATTCCATAACTTCAAGAATATCACATCACAAGTAGAGATTACCTTTTAATCCAAATGTAATCAAGCAGTACACAAGATGTTTCAAGTCATCCCACTCAAAATGTTTGTAAATGATAACACATGTCTCTCATTGTGTATACATCACAAGACAGACAGAAATAAGGCCAACTTCCAGGATAACTTAAAGACAGCATCCAATCCCCTGAAACCCAGCTCCATCCACCTGATAATCAGTAATTGTACAGGACAGAAAGTCATCTTAGGACAAGTAAGGAAGAAAAAAAAAGCTAATATAAAACAGTAGGGGCAAGAGAGATTGAGTAAAAGGGTGATTTATGTGTTGTACAGGAAAGCTCTTTTGTAAATGGGATCCCCTGAGACCATCTCAAACAAATCAGGTTAATTCGGGGTTCAAAACCCACATCCTCACATAAGGTTTCACCACATCTCCTTGGCCTTGACGTTTTCCAATAAAGAATATTGCTCATGCCGAAGGAGGGAGACAAAAACATATTCTTTTGCAAAGGAACTCGAGACAAGCTGCTTCATGTAATTTAGTGAGCCAAGCTGTCAGTGAAATAGGAGTCATTATTTTGTTTTAAGACCGGCATTTTGTCATAAAACATGTGATTCTGCGTTTTTACTGATAATGTCATATCAAAAAAACCTGCAGTATCTGGGTTGATAATTTCTTGTTAGCAGCTGCTGAAACTCCAAGGATACATGCAATTAACACGCAGTGCATAACTATTACAACATGACATCTTTAAAAATCCAGGAGAGTTTCAGGGATTTTAAATCCACATATACTTCGGTAAGAATGGCCATATTTTGACTGAAATGATTGAAAAAAAATTTCTAACTACTTTATCAATATGTAACCCTAACTTAACATTACAAGCATTGCACATCGAAATCTTTGCATTTTGCATCAAGTATGAGTTTTATTTACTAGTATTGTACATCATAGAAATAAATGAAATGGATGTTTAGATAAAGATGATGATGGCCATTTGTATTTTTATGGTCAATCTCTTTAAATTCAGAGTGCTGTGCATGATTTAAATTATGAAGTTTTTGATACATACAAATTAAAGAAAGACTTTGGCTGTAGCTTATGAAATCAAAGGGACAAAACTCTTGAGTTAGTACATGCTAAATTAATGCATTGACATGTAGTTATTATTATATGCCTTATCCTCACAATCTTAAGTTTAGTCCAAATTCTAATTCTGATACTTATCCTGTTATCCAATAAAGACCTTACTTATAAGAATTAGATTTTACATGATTTTCCTCATTTATTAATTAGTACATTGGATCATGCACTTTTGGGGCTTAATCTAATTGACTAAAAAGACTTCTATCAAATAAATAATATTTCAAAATTGTTTTAGTAAGAAAGATAATGGTGAAAGGAATATATGATTTATAAACTAAAATGTGAGAAAAAATATATACAAATGAAATTAACAATCTTTACAGTAAGACAAAACAAGGAATATGTGTTATTATTATACTATAATGGGTCAAAAATTCATAAATGAAACAAGTGGCTGTGGCATAAAATTAATATAGAAAAAAAAAACATCTTTCC